>NW_015664459.1:156943-158465 GCF_001515625.1 Sinocyclocheilus rhinocerous | reverse complement strand
GCCTTCTCAAATCATCACGACTTGCCTAAAATAAAATCTATAGAAATAAAACAGTTCAAGCATATCACAAATGTTAGTTTAAACGTTTAACCTATAGATAAATGCGAGCTGTTAGACGCATATCCAATCGTTTGTGTTGAGAGTGGAAGGCAGCTGAAGTACGCTTTGCAGGACATGGAGGCACCAGTGCGATCACTTGCATTTTTTTCTAACCTGTTAGCCATCCAGTGTGCCGCCCGCGGTACACTACATACATTGAGGGTTAACTCCGTGAAACACAAAAAAAAAAAAAAGGGAAACGTGTCATCTATCTTTGGAAAGCTGAGATTCTTGTCGAATGATACATACAAACATTTTAAGATACAATCAACACAGCAGGTACAATCAGTGTCTTTGTCAGACCAACCACAGTGCAACTGTAGAACTGTCTGAGGATTTTTGAGCTCAGACCAAATTTCTTCAGTCGCCTGAGGAAGAAGAGACGCTGGTGGGCCTTCCTCACTACTGACTGTGTGTGAGTAGTCCAGGTGAGGTCCTCGGTGATGTGAACGACGAGGAACTTGAAGCTGCTGACCCGCTCCACTGGAGTCCCATCGATGGTGATGGGGGAGTGCTCACTGGTCCGTCTCCTGAAATCCACCACCAGCTCCTTGGTCTTCTTGATGTTCAGAGAGAGGTTGTTGTTATAGCACCAGTTAGTCAGGGTGCACACCTCTTCTTGTGTTTGTGTGTGTGTGTTTTATGTGTTTGTGTTTGAGGTGTTCTTGCTAACTTCTGTCATGTGTGTGCGTGTTATATGTATTTGTGATTTGAGGTGTTCCTGCTAACTTACGTTGTGTGTGTCGCTTTTTTTATATCACAGACAATCATCTGACATTGAATCGAGTGAAGTCTGGGAGCCAGTCAGCAAAAAGCCATATATTGAGGGACATGATGACAGCACCTCTGAAAAAAATCGTAAAAACCACTACATAATGTGTTTATGCTTCAGTTACTATGTGTCAGCAATTATTGACAGTGAATCTGGATAAGAAATTGAATAGGTCTAAGTGTAAGCTTTCATTAGAGCCCAAAATTATGACTGTACATTAAAGCATTCAAGAATTACAGCATTTTATGTGTCGTTGGTTACAAAGGGTCATTTGGAGTCTCCAAGTGGCTTTTTTTGGGAAGCGCCTAGACATAAATTTAGATAAACATGTGTAAAACACTCATTTTCTAAGGTATTGTTATCAAATTTGAAACATTTTGCTTGGTAAGACTTTATTCTGTGATCCAAATGTATTTTCCAGCTAATAGCTCCCAGCTACAGTCATCTGCAGGCATCTGTTTACAAAAAAAAATGTAGGCGGATTTTTTATTTTATTTTTCAGTGTATAATAAGACCAATAAGACTTACAGTGATTCTGACTGTTGAGGAACACACCTCAGAGTGTCACCTTTCAAAAGAGACCAAAACCATGTATGTACTCCAAATGGTTCAAGAACAGCATGCAATTTACTTTGGGTATGCCTTTTTTAG
>NW_015664459.1:151158-154692 GCF_001515625.1 Sinocyclocheilus rhinocerous | reverse complement strand
AAATCCGATTTAAAAAAAAAAACATTTTAGACGAGAATGCAGCATCACGGTTGTCTAAACCAATAAGCATTAAGCTGTGTCGTCAGTCAGTCGTTTCCCATCATGCTTTTGATCAGCGCAGTCGGTGGAGAGCAACTGCGCTCGACTGCACAATCTGACACAGCCGCCTCGCCATCAGAGTTTTTTGGCACACGTCAGCATGACATCAGAGCAAGTCGGACGTAACTCGGACACTTTTCTAACCGGCATGCATCTCGCGGTGATCACCGGTGATCGGTTCGGTGCAGATTTTGCTCATCTCAAACAAGCCTATTCCCATTCAAAAATCAACACGGACTGACGGCGACGGAAGGGTAGACTGCTCCTTCTCCTGCTTAGCCTTAGAAAAGTCATGAATAACACCTCATAGGAGGCAGCTTCCCGCAATACAAAGTCAATGGAGAGCGTTGGATTGTTTTCCCCTCCGGTGGGAGTGGTTTTCAGATTATGACGCATGTCGCTCTGTCTCTAGCGTGGTGGAACTATGATGTCACTTTATAGGCAAAAACCTGGAAGCGAGTTGGGAGTTTGTTTAAATCCCCTAAAATAAGGTCTGTGGTTCACACAAGCTCAAGATACTATAAACATACACTGCTGGAAGCAGTGCAACCAAGAGAAAAGCTATGAAATGAAGAGAATAGACTATTGGAAATAATTTAATACACATTCATGGAAAAATATATTAAACTAAATCAGTGATTCTGATAGTGTTTAGGCCAGCAGAGAAGGCTTTGCTGGCCCTGATGGCCCACCACTGATAAACACCACATTTACCAGCTTAGTCACAGTGAAAGTGAAACTTTAAAGATGCGTAGTGCTTAAATTAAATTAAAATTAAGTTAAAATTAACAGCCATATGAAGCTGTTATTGAGGATTTTCTAGAAGCAAGGATAATAACATTTTGTGTACCCTCCCTAACTAAATGATAGCTCAGATGTGGTACTTCATTCACTAAAAGAAGTTCAAACTTACCATACAAACTTGCTCACTCTGCCGTTATTTAATAGATTAAATGCACTAGAACAGTACTGCCACACTGCTGCCGCTACTGTGATGGAGCGAGGAGTGAAGGAGCGAGGAGAAGTAGGAAAATTCTGGAAACAGTCTTTATTAAACCAAACCAAAGCACACGTAGCAGAGAGGATAGACGAACAACACCGGACGCTAGACACGGAGAAACACAGGGCTTAAAAACTTGAATAAATCATATCATAAACATAGGAAACACCTGAGACAAATTAATATAATCAGACATGGGAGAAACTGGATCATGGGGAGAAAAACAGAAGACACGGGAACACAGGACTGACAAGTATGTGGAGATACGTTTTTAATTAAACTATTCATGGGATATTCCACCGAATGGGTAACATTTTGCTTTTGTAACTTTTAAAAATGAAACTTAATTTTTTATCTTTTTTCAACACTGTATCTAACAACACACATATTTCACTGTTCGAAATGTACATTGGTCAATCTCAGGCACCTTTTAACATTTTTTTTTTTTTTACAAGGTTTTAAAGTAGGGGATGGATGCATTTTTCTCAGTCCTGTTACCAAAAATCAAGTGTCTTTTAAGAAGACCTTTTGTCTTCCACTCACAATAGTGTTTATCTTAAAGAAATGGTTCAATTTTCTTATAGCCTACGCCATCTTTATGTAGAGCAACAATTCTTTTTTTCAGATCCTCAGAGAGTTCTTTGCCATGAGGTGCCATGTTGTACTTCCAGTGACCAGTATGAGAGAGTGAGAGCGATAACACCAAATTAAACACTCCTGCTCCCCATTCACACCTGAGACCTTGTAACACTAATGAGTCACATGACACCGGGGAGAGAAAATGGCTAATTGGGCCCAATTTGGACATTTTCACTTAGGGTTGTACTCACTTTTGTGGCCAGCGGTTTAGACATTAATGGCTGTGTGTTGAGTTATTTTGAGGGGACAGCAAATTTACACTGTTATACAAGCTGTACACTCACTACTTTACATTGTAGCAAAGTGTCATTTCTTCAGTGTTGTCACATGAAAAGATATAATAAAATATTTACAAAAATGTGAGGGGTGTACTCACTTCTGTGAGATACTGTAGTTCATCACAATCAAGATGGAAAGAGGGAGAAACAGAGAACACAGAGATTGAGAATGTGGTATTCACACAATGTCCTCAAACAAGTACCAAAGGATGTCTTCATGGGCTGGCCAGAAAAACCTGTTGAATCCAATCTTTTGCATGCAACGGACCTCAACATGTATTTCACTTGTATCTGTGATGACACCAGGGTATAGGTCACCATCATACTTCAGCACACACCATTTGCCAACAACTTCAAGGCTTTTGCCACTGAACTTCTGTCATTGTGGGAGCCATGGGAGCTGTCTGCTGAATGTGGAACTTGCACAAGCAGCTGACATCCCTGTATATCAGTTCTCCATGGGCTAGGGACACTACCTGATGGATCCTCATAATGGATGGAACTGGTGGCACATCATTGGGCATCTCTGAAACTGCTTTCTCAATTGATTCCTCACTGACAAAAAACAACTTGATTGTTGTGTCTGTTTCTTGGGTCTGCATCACGTCGTTCACGATAAAGGCGCTGCTTCTCTGTGGTGGATTAGCACTCTGCAAGTATGGTAAATACATGGTACATATGATACATTTACAATACTAAAAGTAATTTACATTACATGGTAACTGTAAAACATCAAAAAGAACAAGTAAATCATATTACATAAACTAATATTCACACTATTATATCAATGGACCAGAGAATGCTAAATAGCCACATGGCACACATGCTAATAGCATGAGGATACTGAGCAAATTCTAGTGTTTTATCAAATATGTGAATTTTTAAAATGAACAAATGACATCTAAAAATAATTTAGGTAACAGGGCAGTATGTTCAGATTGACCCTCTCAGACACAGTTGAAATATCATCAAATATATTGAAAAGAAAATGAGAGGAGTTACCTTTGGTCTCCCCATTGCCTTTAGAAGATCTGGATAATGCAACTTCCCGTTGAAAAAAAATCTTTTGGAATGTTCCAAGTTGATCAGAGGGGGGAATGTGTTAGCGTAACAAGACTGAGTGTTAACCCGGGGGACACAACTAAAATGTGTATTTTATCAAAAATGTTGAAAAAAAAAGGAAATCATTGATTGGATATAAAGTCACAAAATAAATGCAAAAAAAAGTACATTTCGGAAGGATTTTAATCATAATATCTCATGGTAAATTATAGAGGCAGGGAGTGGGGACATGCAACAACTACTATTTATTTAGTGTTCTAGGTAGTTTTTATTAATGCTTTTAATTATACATTCAAAATGTTGCAGTTAGCTAAATGTGAAGACACTTTGCTTAATAATAAAATGTATTTTAGAGTTCATTTTCATGCATTTTTATACTTTTAATGTCCTGGGGACAGAAATGTTACCCATTCGGTGGAATATCCCAGCTATAGGCCTATAGAGTTTGTTCAAATA
>NW_015664459.1:132541-149087 GCF_001515625.1 Sinocyclocheilus rhinocerous | reverse complement strand
AGGATTTTAATCATAATATTTCATGGTAAATTATAGAGGCAGGGAGTGGGGACATGCAACAACTACTATTTATTTAGTGTTCTAGGTAGTTTTTATTAATGCTTTTAATTATACATTCTAAATTTTGCAGTTAGCTAAATGTGAAGACACTTTGCTTAATAATAAAATGTATTTTAGAGTTCATTTTCATGCATTTTTATACTTTTAATGTCCTGGGGACAGAAATGTTACCCATTCGGTGGAATGTCCCTCATATTAATCAAGGATTTATTGACTTTTAATGCACCTTATTTCGAAATGTACAGAAATACGTGCTTTCATATGTCCTTTAGTTATGATTATTTCATTTATTCACTATACTATTTATTACTAATGTCTCATTTCACTTTTAGCATGGCTCTAGTTTTGTATTTATTCCAGTTTATATGATAAGGTTCATGTTGCGTGGATTAAAATTCATATACAGAGAAAATCCATTTCACTGAACACGTTAAAAATAAGTTTGAAAAAGTTGTCAGAAGCATGGTGGTGGTGACATTGAAGGCGAGCCACCGTGGTGCTGTAGTTCGTTTATAGACTAAGTTTAGCTTTTAAGTTCTGGCGCTTTTATTTAGGCTTCAAAATTCATAAAAGTTATATTATTTTGTGAAGATTATCTTAATGGACAAAACGTGTAAGTTTCAAGAACTATGATTGAACACGAGCTTATTTTTTGCGATAATCCAAAAGCCTATGGAAAAATCCTATTGGCTTTTTGTCGAGGGAACCAGTGTGATGCTAACAGTCGATCGGCCTACAAAATGACGTCATAGTTCCCCCACTCTATTGGATCTAAAACTAGCCATTTTCTGAGGGTTATTACATAAATGTTTTTTTATTGATGATGAGGACATTTTAAGTTATGAAACTTGTTGGATGTATTAAGCATACAAAGACTTCTTTTGTATCAAAAGATCAAGGAAAATTTGGTTTCAAATGTCATGACCCCTTTAAAAACAAATGCACAATAGTTCCCCCTTAACTTATGCTAACATCATATGCGGAAATTCATAACAGAAATATTAAATAAGAATTAAACATATCTTCTAAATTTAATTATTATAAGGTCTAAAATAGCTTTTCAGATTTCTTATGTTAGATGGACTTTTGTTCATACCTTGATATCCATGAGAACACACATCTTCTTTGGTCCCATAAATCTGCCAGTGACTCCAAAGACCTGTTCCCTTATACAGCATCATATTTGGCTCATTTCGATTTCCATAATTAAGGTGCAGTGGCTGTCCCTTTATGCCAAACAAGGTCTCATTCTTACATTCCCAAGTTTGTAGAGGACTGAGTTCATTGCAGGGCAGAAGGAGAATTTTGACCCAGTCTTTGATGTTCTGGGCCCCCAAGCAGAGTTTAAAAGAGAGGCTGATAATTCGTGAAGAAGAAATCCATCGAAAACGCTGAGCCTCAGAAGATACATCGCATGGTGCTGTCTGTACTACAGAAGCACTCACAGCATTCACACATTTGTTGTGATCCTCGTTGTAGATAAGGAAGGAGCTGGTGTCTGCATGTATAGAAAATTATATCAGATGCTGTAAAAGGCAACACATTCCATAAACCTATTTGGTGCTACATAACTTTATCTAAACAATAAAAAAAAAAACAACAACAACAGGAACACTTGACACCCCTTCAGATACTGACAGCACTATGGCATGTCACTTGATGACAGGTTTGATGCTATTTTCATTTTTTATTTTTTATTTTTTAATCGCTTTGACTGAGAAAACATGAATGCGGATAGATGCGGGCGTCACACACAGGGTCTTAGATACCTCACTTCACACCCTGGTTTTGTCTGTAAACAACATTACAACTGCTGTCACACTTCACCTACTATGTTTTTACACACTTCACTGTCAACACTTTACTGTGAAAAAAGTGAGTGTCTTATGATAAAAAAAATTGTGATTTAAAATGCATTTTTTAGCTTCAGGTTTGCTGTGCATTTTGTAGGGCAAATTATACAAAATATACAGTATATATATATATATATATATACAGTCATATGAAAAAGTTAGGACACCCTATTGATTTCCATACACTGCATGAAAAGAGGAATTTCCGGGATAAATCTGACATGTGAAATTCGAGTCAAACTTAAGGTGTACACCCGTGTACGAAAATTTCCCAGGCAAGTGTGCTGAGTCCCGTACACGACCATACACTTGAGATGCACAGAGATTTCCGGATACAGGATATTTCTGATTGCACACACTAGACGTGTTTAGAGATTTCCAGTACACCAGCCCTCATGAAAATTAACCATGGTTTTATTATATGTAAAGTGTATATACCATGTTTTTTGGGCAGATTGATTGCCATTTGTATAACGACAGTTTTACTACAAATACCACGTTAAGCTATGGTTTATGTACCATGGTTAATTTATGGTTACCATGATAAGTACAATAACCATGTTTTTTGTTTTTATTTATGTACCATGGTTAATGTCGTAATTAAGGGAGCAAAGCACTGTCGTGTTTTTTCTGGGTGTTTATCTGTTAAAAATTAATCGACTAGTCATTTTAAATATGTAGGCTAGTTTAAATTAATCCGAACTGAATGAATCTAAACGAGTCTTTTGATTAACAGAATCGCAAAATTTGAGTGAGATTAATAAAATAAAATCCACACTATTCGCGGTAGTGTTGTATCTCAAGTTTTTTTTTTTTTTTGTCGTTTGGTAATAGAGGCAATTAACTATGGAAGCATATAGGTAGCGAAATTAAATTTAAAATGCAATATGCAAAATGGCAATGCAGTATTCAAAATGGCAATGTATTTCTGTATTTAAATGTACAGTTTCCATTACCCATATGTGCAAAGTTTGGTGCAAAAGGAAAATGAAAATTAAATTATATAATTTACATATGCCATTTCCAACAGTAGTCTTAATATGTAAATTACATACATTTTTAACGCTTTATTTATTGCGAATTTTGCGAAATGAAAATGAAAATGTATAAAACAAATTGATTTGATATGTGTAACATGTCCAAGCTGAAATGGTAGCAAAATGATCATTTAAATGCTATTTGTCCTAAATGCATTTAGACTAACAGTTAGAACACTTAGGATTGCATTTTCATCATGACGCCCTGGGATATTTGTAGCAAAATTCAGTGCGGCTTTGAAAAACTGAGAAACATTAATTTTAATTAATTAATTATACAAAAAAATTGTTTGAAATTAATCAAGACTTCCTGAGTCTTTGAACGAAAGTCCTGAATGACTGTTATTAAAGGTCATTTAATGACTTTTAATGATTTTCAATGCCCCGCAGAAACCCTGCCTTTGGTGGAAAAGTAAATCAATTATTTTAATTATGTTTGATTATGTTATAACACTTTTAAGTAACAATTTTTAATTAATTAAATAATTACACTATAATAAATTGTATTATATTAATTATAAAAAATTGTATAATTAATTAATTAAAATGAATGTTTCTAATAGACACATTTATAGCAGAGCCTTGAAGCAATGATTGACGGAGGGTGGGCGTGGTCAGCTCGGAATGCATTTTCAAAGCCTCACTGAATTTTGCTACAAATATCCCACGGCGTCATCGTGAAAATGCAATCCCAAGTGTTCTAACTGTTAGTCTAAATGCATTCAGAACAAATAGCATTTAAATGATCATTTTGCTACCATTTCTGCTTGGACATGTTACACATATCAAATCAATTTGTGTTATATATTTTAATTTTATAAAGTGTTAAAATTTGCATGCAATTTACATATTAAGTCTACTGTTGGAAATGGCAAATGTAAATTAATAATTTAATTGAATTTTCATTTTCCTTTTGCACCAAACTTTGCAGGTATGGGTAATGGAAAATGTAAATTTAAATACAGAAATACATTGCCATTTTGCATATTGCATTTTAAATTGACTTTCGCTACCTATATGCTTCCATAATTAACACAGTAATATCACGCACTGATATTCCAAGCCTCGCATTTAGAGCTGATTTACACAAGACTCGCAATTATTGACGCCCCTAAATCGAATCTTTTCGGAATCAACTCACTGTTCTTACCCCTCCTCCCGCAGCAGTTTTTGTATTTGCGCGCAGGCTGACAGCGTCCGGTAACTTCTGAGAGATTTACTTCAGACGAAGGTAAGTGTGAATATATAAAACCATTTTGAAAAACATGTTTACAAGAACATAACATTAAAAGTTGTTCGATGTTGTAATATTTTAAATCTGTATTTCTAGCATGACGTTGTTTCGAGCTGTTTATTCCCACTTCAGCTGCTCTGCGTGTTGCGCACGCTGATTTTCTGATAGATTTACATCAGACGAAGGTAAGTATGAATACATAAAACCATTTAAATAACATGTTTATCAGAACATAACATTAAAATTTGTTCAATGTTGTATCATTTCTTTTAAACTGTATTTCTAGCCCGGTGTTGTTTCGAGCCGTTTGTTCCCGCTTCAGCGGCCTTCAGTCAGCGCGCTGTCACAGCGTCCAGAGAGATTTATTTCAGAAGAAAGTAAGGAAGACTTTACAGAAACATTTTAAATAAGCTATTTACCAAAACTTTTTTTTTCCAATTCTTAATTAAGTATATTTTAACAAAGTTTGGGAGAAACATTTTCAGATAATCCAACCAATTAGCATCAGAGGAAGTCTATATATCCCCGCTTTTCTCAGCTCCATTCTGGAGCCTTCAGGTATGTGTTAACACAATGCCAAAGAGGGAAGACATCAGCAATGATCTTAGAGAAGCAATTGTTGCTGCCATTAATCTGGGAAGAGTAAAGCCCAAAACACACTGCACGATTTTAGCAATCCTATAAGATCACTGCATGTCACTCTGTGCGACATGGATTTAATAAACTTGGTTATGACGTGTGTACCCAGATAGCATGCGGATGTGGGCCACTTAAGGCAATGATATGGCACTGCTGGCTTTCTTATGGCCCGGACAAAATGGATGTAAGCCTGAAGTGGCCCATATGTAAAACAGCAAAAATGGCCCAAATGTATCAAATCACACGTGGGCCTCTGTAGGTAAAGTTGCAGTGTTGACGGCAATGTGTAATCTGGATGTGACCCTAAAGTGGCCCATGTGGTAAACGGTGATTATGGCCCAAATAGTGCCAACCAAATGTGGGCCACCTTTGGCAAAAATGTGGCATTATCGACAAAGGCTAATCAGGGTGTAAACCAAATGTGGTCCACATATGTTTCAGCAAATGTGGCCCAGGTACATTAAAACGTATCTGGGCCAGTTTTGGCAAAGATATGGCACAGTGAGCATTGGCTAATGTATCTGTGAGCCTAAAGTGGCCCACATATGATGCCACAAATGTGGTCCAGTTATCCTCAAACGTATCTGGGCCAGTTTCGGCCAAGATATGGCACGGTAAGCACTGGCTAATGTGGCTGTCAGTCTACAGTGGCCCGCATGTGATGCCACAAATGTGGCCCAGTTATCCTAAAGCGTATCTGGGCCAGTTTTGGCAAATATATGACACGGTAAGCACTGGCTAATGTGGCTGTGAGCTAAAGTGGCCATTATATGATGCCACAAATGTTGCCCAGGTATGTTAAATGGCTGTGAGCCTAAAGTGGCCCACATATGATGCCACAAATGTGGCCCAGTTATCCTCAAACGTATCTGGGCCAGTTTTGGCCAAGATATGGCACGGTAAGCACTGGCTAATGTGGCTGTCAGTCTACAGTGGCCCGCATATGATGCCACAAATGTGGCCCAGTTATCCTAAAGCGTATCTGGGCCAGTTTTGGCAAAGATCTGGCACAGTGAGCACTGGCTAACGTGGCTGTTAGCCTAAAGTGGCCCACATATGATGCCACAAATATAGCCCAGTTATCCTAAAACATATCTGGGCCAGTTTTGGCAAAAATATGGCATGGTAAGCACTGGCTAATGTAGCTGTGAGCCTAAAGTGGCCCACATATGATGCCACAAATGTGGCCCAGTTAATAAAATCATATCTGGGCCAGTTTTGGGAAAGATATGGCACAGTAAGCACTGGCTAATGTGGCTGTGAGCCTAAGGTGGACTGCATATAATGATACCAATTTGGCCCAGTTATCCTAAACCGTATCTGGGCCAGTTTTGGCAAAGATATGGCACAGTGAGCACTGGCTAATGTGGCTGTGAGCCTAAAGGACTAAATTCCTCTGAGTCCGCACTTTCATGACGTAATGCTACTTTAACTGTCGGGTAGAAGTCTGCTGCGGAGCTCGCACCAGTGTGGGCTCGTCAGAAGTGCAGATCGAGGGTGCATAACGGCCGCAAAGGGGGCACTCGCAACCACCCTTCTGAACACTAAAATGACAAATGGGACACCCTATGGTCTCGTGGACTTAACGGACACGCGCAAGCGGCGCCCATTGTAAGTCTGTAAGACCGCAAGTGCACATGAAGTGTTCCATTTGGGACAGGGAAATGCCACACGTGACAGTGACGTGGCGTCGGCGCTGTCCGTTTGTTCTTAATTGTTCTTTGTAATTTCATGGCTTTTCCATGTTTCAGTCAGAGCTTCTTTTTCTTGAATATAACTTTGCTAATAAAATAAAAGTAATGAAAGAAATCAGACATGTTCACTAGTCTCTGAGGCCCAAGTGCAAGTCAAGTCTCAAATCTTTGAGGCCGAGTCTAAGTGTAAATACTTTTGTGTCATCAAGAAGGTTTGCAGTCACATTAAGTTTAGGCAAATTTTAGATATGCCGGTAGCTGCATGTCAACTAAGGCTGCAAAGATGTTTATGCATTCAATAATCTTTTCACATATCACTTATTGTTTGACAACCTGGTCACAAGCAAGTACTTCTCCTAAACCAATTCTCTCTTTATATAAACAAACGTTAAATGTTTTAGATAGGAAATCCATACACCATCACTGTAATATATAAAAAAAATACAACATTTTAAGTTGGGAAAATTTGATTACATATACAGATCTTTGTCTTATGTATAAAATCAAACATGGACTGGCTCCTCCTTATTGAACCAGTTTGTAAAGGTAACACCAACTGGTTAAATATAAACGAGAAGTGCAGTAAGAGGGGATTGCATAGTCCCTTTAAGAAAAAACACATTTAGTCTAACGGTGTTTTCAGTTAGGGCTGCTCGTGAGTGGAACTCCATCCCAACTTACATTACAATTTTTAAAAGCACTATATAAACAAAGGTGGCTTGACTTGACTTGTTTTACACTAACTTAAATATGCAATGTCCGATCTGCCCCAAACTTCACACGTTTGATAAGACTCCTGGCCTGAAGACATCTAAACACCAATCTTCAGTTATCATCATAGCACCACCTGTTGGCAACAGGATATGTCATGCTTTAGACTAACTCAAACATACCATCTGCACCAGACTTCACTTGTCTTTAGGCCAGAACTTTTATCAAACATCTACATGCCAATATTCAGTTATAATCATAGTGCTACCAGCTTGCAGCAGGAAGTTTGACACATATAAATTACTTTGACATTTTCCACCTATATTTACCACTGTAAAAGCATATTCCCCACCGTTTGCTGTTTCCCTAAAGCCACTGGGTGGCGGTGAGCCCGGGTGCGAGGGCCCTTTCAATGTTGCTTGTAGCTTTAATTAGGGCCCAAGCCAGAAAGGCGCAGGGCCCTATTGTTTTTCTAAGGATTATTATTATTAGGGCCCAAGCCAGAAAGGCGCAGGGCCCTATTGTTTTTCAGGGGTGCCCAAACTCGGTCCTGGAGGGCCGAGGTCCTGCAGAGTTTAGCTCCAACTTGTCTAAACACACCTGCCTGGAAGTTTCTAGTATGACTAGTAAGAGCTTGATTAGCTGGATCAGGTGTGTTTGATTAGGGTTGGAGCTAAACTCTGCAGGACACCGGCCCTCCAGGACCGAGTTTGGGCACCCTTGGTCTATATGGTTCGGATTACCTCTTTAATTGCCGTATCCCTTAAAACCAGACTGCCAGAGGGTTACTGTAAATGCATGTGCCCACTGTACACCGTTCTCCTGATGCCACCGGGGTGGCGTTTGCACTAACGGCTTGGGCCCGCCATCGCTGCTTGCAGCTATATTTTTCTAATTGTTGTCTTTATTTATTTATTTTTTTAACATCACAGGACTATGTTGAAAAACAAAAAAAATCCATTGCTTTTGGTTTGGTATGATAACACCTGTTTAATTAATACTGGTCAGATGAAATTCAGGACCAAGTCCTGACAAAGTAAGGATGAGGTTCAAGATTATTCAATAAACCCTGCTCATTTTTATAACCATAGTATCTCCTGATTTCTTCCTTAGCTTCCTCTTTCAACCTCTTAGACTGACCTCTCAGAAGACTTTTAATACAGTTTTGGATACCAGACACTATATTCATATGTTAACTGATTTTAGGTATCAGACAATTATTGCTTTTAACTGGTTTCGGGTATCAGACAAATCTCTGCTGACCAGGCAAAATTGATTTCTTATGACAGGATCTGTAAAGAGACTGGATCCTACTATACAAACAAACAGTTTGGAGAATGGAGGCTTGGACGGGTTCCCAATGGTTAGGTTTAAGGGTAGATGTTGCAAGACATTTTGCTTCAGTCACACTGTGCAAAAGAGTGCATGCCAGCTTACAGTTTATTCTACATTTGTAGCTCTTAGATTTTTAAAAAATAAATAAATAAATACAAACAGATAGACATAGTTTGTGATTGATCATGTTATGCTGAGGTAACATGGATCATCAGTTTTCAACGTATGAAATTTGTTCATTTTTACCTGAACTTTTAAAAATTGTTATGTATAAATACAGCATTCATTTATTTATCTATCATAACAGAGTGGCACAGTGATTAACCAGAAAAAAATGGCACTTCATGACCAAAAGTTTGTCGACCTTGTTCTATATTCTTATTGTATGTCTGTCTTTTATTTATTCTAAGGAATTTTTGCAGTAACATCTGGGATAAAGTTAATTAAATACAATAAAACATAGTGAGATTAAGCATAAATGAGAACTCTGTTAAATCCCTTGGGCCAGTAGCTTTTGAACAATGCAGCTGTCCTCTAACTAAGTAGTTAAAATGTTTGCTCACAGTACATACTTGAATATATCTTAAAAGTACTTTATCATTTTACCACAACAGAATAAAGTAATTTTACATTAGATAAAATAATGACTAGCATAACTAAATGCAAATAGCATGTGAAGTTGCTGAACAAGTACACAACAAAATAATTAGTATGTCAATGTAACTAGGCAATTGCCATTGCCATTGCCATTGCCAATAAGCATGTCAAATCAGTGACATACCTGTTTGAACTGAAGGCTGTAAAGCACCGTATAAAGAGAGCAACAAAAACAAATGAATGCCACATTTCTTCATGTTTGTCCTTGAACTTGTATTCCAAGCGTAGAAAACCCAGTCTGTGTTTGAAGTGCGTGAAGCTTATATACACCTTTCTCCAAATCTTATGTATCCTGTCATGTGGTTTGGAGGGTGGGGGGAGTGGTGGTCGCCAAGTGACTGTCAGGCACAGGACACATGATAAAAAATCATGAACAGTATCAATTTAATAATTCAGTGTGTTCTTAATTTGTGAGAATAATTTCTATGTACACAAGTATACATTTTGGATGTATGCTTTCGATATACTTGTTATATGTGCCCTACCAGTCAGTGAGTGTGAAGTACATACACACACTTGACAGATGGAGTAGGACTGAATCTCCAGGCCAGCAACTACATGATGCAGAGACATAAAGTGTATATATCTTTGTCCTGCCTTTTCAGCTGTAACTGCAACAAATTTGTGGAGCATCTCGCGTGTACATTGATCACAACTTTATTTGACTATAGTTCAACAACTATAGTTTAAGCCTGCCCTGTACAATCTAGAAGTGCAATTTTGATGGAAACACTCAACAGAAAGAAGAAAATGATAGATGTTAATCTGCATATGATTTGTCTATGTGGCATAAATGGGTAGTCAAAGCACTCAGTTGTTAGACTGTTAGAGCAAGGAGGTGAGCAAGAGATGAAATCCAAGGTGCAGTGTTTAGTTATTTCATAACTAAAGTGGCAGTCTCTAAGTGACCACACACTTCTCTTGTGTTTGTTTGTATCTTTCGTGGATTGGCAAGGACAAACTTGGCATGCACACAATTAATGATGCCAAGTGTGAAGTGCAATTTTGATGGAAACACTCAACAGAAAGAAGAAAATGATAGATGTTAATCTGCATATGATTTGTCTATGTGGCATAAATGGGTAGTCAAAGCACTCAGTTGTTAGACTGTTAGAGCAAGGAGGTGAGCAAGAGATGAAATCCAAGGTGCAGTGTTTAGTTATTTCATAACTAAAGTGGCAGTCTCTAAGTGGCCACACACTTCTCTTGTGTTTGTTTGTATCTTTCGTGGATTGGCAAGGACAAACTTGGCATGCACACAATTAATGATGCCAAGTGTTATACAGGTGTGTAACTGATTTTTGAGTTGTGCCTTCCCTTCCAGTCAGCTCTGGGAATTGTACAATTGATGTTGAAAGGTTGCCTATTAAAGAGAGAAAAACACACACACACACACACACACACACACAAAGAAAAGGGATGCCTGTTATTTTTTCCTAAACTGTGAAAATGCTGATTTGGTAGGATGGAGACACAATGGCAATTCTAGAGAAAATGAAGCTCAGCAAGAAGGAAATGAGAGGTACAAGCTTCAGAGGCCTAAAATTTGGTCACAGGGAAATCCTGTTTCCTGCGGACAGTAAGAAAGAATTGAGTTCTATGAAGACCAATGCCTGAAATTGCACAAAACATCAGAAAAAAAGGAAATGAAAGACAAGGTGAAACAAATAACTAATATGACATGTGAGAGTGGCACATTTTCAGGGTTTTTTATTCAACTATGGGTACTTTTGGAGGTTTAAAAATAATAATAATACCAGGTTTAAACACTCTTGACACTCTCATTAGCTTAATTTGTCCACTAACAATGTTGAACAGTGTATATACTTATACCATGGAAGAATTCTGAATTCTTCCATGGTATAAGTTATTTTTGTCACATCTCAGATTTTGTATGTTTGTGTTGATTGGCATTTTGTGACAAAAATAACAGTGGAGGAAATTACATTTTTGGAATAAAATCTGCTTTGTTTACTAACACTCAAATCTCACAATGAATGAGTACTGAATTTGAAAATACTTATATACATTGTGGAATTTGTTGAGAATAAATGACAATGGTCAGTGGAAACCAAAAGCATCAACCCATTGAGGGCTGGATACAAATTCACAGGAAAAATCAGTATGAAAAATGAAAAAAAAGGAAGACGAATTAAAGGCTGATACAACTTGCATGAATGTGTTGGATGTTTTGGATACCCAGAGGTTCTCTGACTCAGGTCTGAGGAACATGAGGGCCAGGTCTGACAGTGTCTCTGAGAATTTCATCCCAGTACAGCAGTGAGGGTACCATTGGTTATCAAGTGGAGGTCTCTGTGACTCTCAAAGAATATTCCTCCCCAGACAATCACTGACCCATCCCCAAAATGGTCATGCTGGATGATGGTGTGCATATAATATATATAATATACTGTGCACAGCATAAATGAGTACACCCCCTCTGAAAAAATACAAAAGATGTATTTTTTAATGATCTCTATATTTTAATGATTTTCTATAAAGTCATAGAAAGATGGAATAATAGAAATGTATTAAACATATACTTAGTAAAAACAGATAAATATGTCATTAATATCTGTTAAAGATATTAACGTCTTACCTCCGTGCTTGCCAACAAGGGTTTCTGCACCAAGTACTAAGTCATGTTTTGCTTGGGGATCAAATACTAATTTCACTCACTGAAATGCAAATCAATCTCTAACCTTTATATAATGTGTTTTTTTTCGGGATATTTTTGGTTGGTATTCTGTCTCTATACGTTAAAATAAACCTACCATAAAAAATTACAGACCCTTCCTTTCTTTGTAAGTGGGCAAACTTACAAAATCAGCAGGGGATCAAATAAATATTTTCCCCACTGTATGTCCTCCATAGATTTAAGTATACTGCTCTGACCCTTCATGGCACTGAGTGTACAAGTTTTCATGACAAATTTTCACATCTGTCCTGTTTAACTCCTGGAGGATGTCCTCCTTAAATGCCCTGATCTCTAATAGTGAGTGTTGCTTAACTAATTTCTACAAAATCCCCCACAGGTGCTCAAGAGTGTTAAGATTAGGTGAAATACATGTTGTCCACTGAGGGATTTTTACCTTGGGAGAATGCATATTGTCATTGTCATGTTGAAAAAATGCCCTACAACACAGAGAATTAGGAAAGGGTAGCATCTTCTGTTTCAAGTTTTTGTATTACATCACAGAGTGGTGTGTGAATTCATGTGAATTATGTGACTCCTTACCTAGATACTTACCTGTGGATTATTCCTCCAGTCTCATTTTCCAATCTCCAGTTCCCGTTGTGTTCACCTTCACCCTGTATGATAAATATGCCATTAATTCAGCGACTGAATCCACCTTTTTCTTCCCGTAAAAATGGGCCCAGCCATTTGTAAATTCTATGGGTCTGGCTTCCGGTCTCATCTGCGTCCAGCTATTTTTAGCTGTACAAAACAGTTCGTTTTGCTGCTTGATATTGAAAATTGGTGTGTCTTACCATATTATTTTAATTGGTAATTGATCAAGCATACTTGCTGGAACATTATATCACTAAAAGAACCCTAACATGTCTTCTAAGTAAAGAGTAATTGCTGAATTTGTAAAGTTTCATGGGGGGTGTATTCATTTATGCTGTATATAGGTCAGTGGCGTTCCGTCCATATAAGCTGCGAATGCTCCGCATACCCAGGCCATTTGAGAGAATAGGTTCACGGGATAATTCATATAAACATGATTATAAGTTGATCCCTTGTCATTTGAAATGTAACTTAAAACTTAAAGAGTTAGGAATAAGTACGTAAAATGATTTATTTGGCAAACAGCAGTAATTTTCTGTAAATCTACGTCAGTTATGGTTGCTTCCGGGCAAGCGGATTCTCCGCAGCTTTCTCGCCTCCGCTCTATTGCTGTCATAAAGCAAGGCCTGACACAACGGGTAAGTGAAAGACAGGATGGTTTATTGGAACAGGATGTGGAGGAGTGGAATGGGTTAGGTTAAGGCAGGTGAGTGTCAACAGAGTGAATGATTCCAGGGTTCTTATCCGAGTTCTGAGGGTGAGTGTCTGATGCCGGTTTCATGGGAGATCGTGGAACAGCTTCCAAGGAGTCGTTGGAGGATCGCGGGAGAACCAGAAGGTAAGTCTTTCGAGGAGAATATCGTATAGAGAGTCCAGGGCAGTCCATAGGAGTGAACGGTAGACCGGACAGTGAGTGACTGTGATGTGTGTGTATTTGTAGTGTGGCTTGATTGGCTAGGTCAGTCCATGACCTTAATGTGCTTCTTCTTGAGCCACTCCTTTGTTGCCTTTTTTAAAAAATTTTTTTTTACTTATTTCACTCACTGAAATGCAAATCAATCTCTAACCTTTATATAATGTGTTTTTTTTCGGGATATTTTTGGTTGGTATTCTGTCTCTATACGTTAAAATAAACCTACCATAAAAAATTACAGACCCTTCCTTTCTTTGTAAGTGGGCAAACTTACAAAATCAGCAGGGGATCAAATAAATATTTTCCCCACTGTATGTCCTCCATAGATTTAAGTATACTGCTCTGACCCTTCATGGCACTGAGTGTACAAGTTTTCATGACAAATTTTCACATCTGTCCTGTTTAACTCCTGGAGGATGTCCTCCTTAAATGCCCTGATCTCTAATAGTGAGTGTTGCTTAACTAATTTCTACAAAATCCCCCACAGGTGCTCAAGAGTGTTAAGATTAGGTGAAATACATGTTGTCCACTGAGGGATTTTTACCTTGGGAGAATGCATATTGTCATTGTCATGTTGAAAAAATGCCCTACAACACAGAGAATTAGGAAAGGGTAGCATCTTCTGTTTCAAGTTTTTGTATTACATCACAGAGTGGTGTGTGAATTCATGTGAATTATGTGACTCCTTACCTAGATACTTACCTGTGGATTATTCCTCCAGTCTCATTTTCCAATCTCCAGTTCCCGTTGTGTTCACCTTCACCCTGTATGATAAATATGCCATTAATTCAGCGACTGAATCCACCTTTTTCTTCCCGTAAAAATGGGCCCAGCCATTTGTAAATTCTATGGGTCTGGCTTCCGGTCTCATCTGCGTCCAGCTATTTTTAGCTGTACAAAACAGTTCGTTTTGCTGCTTGATATTGAAAATTGGTGTGTCTTACCATATTATTTTAATTGGTAATTGATCAAGCATACTTGCTGGAACATTATATCACTAAAAGAACCCTAACATGTCTTCTAAGTAAAGAGTAATTGCTGAATTTGTAAAGTTTCATGGGGGGTGTATTCATTTATGCTGTATATAGGTCAGTGGCGTTCCGTCCATATAAGCTGCGAATGCTCCGCATACCCAGGCCATTTGAGAGAATAGGTTCACGGGATAATTCATATAAACATGATTATAAGTTGATCCCTTGTCATTTGAAATGTAACTTAAAACTTAAAGAGTTAGGAATAAGTACGTAAAATGATTTATTTGGCAAACAGCAGTAATTTTCTGTAAATCTACGTCAGTTATGGTTGCTTCCGGGCAAGCGGATTCTCCGCAGCTTTCTCGCCTCCGCTCTATTGCTGGCATAAAGCAAGGCCTGACACAACGGGTAAGTGAAAGACAGGATGGTTTATTGGAACAGGATGTGGAGGAGTGGAATGGGTTAGGTTAAGGCAGGTGAGTGTCAACAGAGTGAATGATTCCAGGGTTCTTATCCGAGTTCTGAGGGTGAGTGTCTGATGCCGGTTTCATGGGAGATCGTGGAACAGCTTCCAAGGAGTCGTTGGAGGATCGCGGGAGAACCAGAAGGTAAGTCTTTCGAGGAGAATATCGTATAGAGAGTCCAGGGCAGTCCATAGGCGTGAACGGTAGACCGGACAGTGAGTGACTGTGATGTGTGTGTATTTGTAGTGTGGCTTGATTGGTGACAGCAGGTGCGGGTGATCAGAACTCAGGTGACTGTGATCGGGTGATTATCCGGGCTGGTGACTGCAGTGACTGTGATGAATCCCTGATAATTGCTATGACTCGTCAGGATTGTAGAGCGTTCTCAGTGATTTGCTGGTCTGCAGCTGATTTAATGCGCGAGGTAAACTGTCCGCGAAGCGCTCGCCCAAGCGAAAAAATTTACTGTTCCTGTCAGATCTTGATTGCCGAAAATCACATTGTGTTTGATGCAAAACCAACTCGACTAAATCAAAAGAAAAAAAAACACTGTAACGGTATATTTTTGTTTTCTCAAGCAAAGCAAATTTTAAAAAAAAAACACTGTAACTGTATATTTTTGTTTTCTCAAGCAAAGCAAATTTTAAAAGTCCACTGAAAACAAATCTTCTTACATTTTTGGTCATAGACAACGTATGTTGAAGATATACGTTATTGTCAACGTTATTGCCTAAGCGGTAAATTAAAAAAAAATGTTTATAAAAACGTGGGCTATATACAATTTTAATAATAACAAACTGTTCCCTTTGTTTTGCGTATGCTCGTGTCGCTTACAGTTAAAGTCCTTCTCTGATTTTATTATTGTTTGCAAGGTTGCAACGTTACTTTGCAATATTTTAAATATTTTTGGGTATTTTGCAAGGTCTGTTATTGGAGTAGTGTCACCCGGGTGGGAGTTTTATCTCCTATTCACTAGGAATAAAAAAATAATTTAGCTGATGCAGAGAGACGTAAAGACCGAGGGAATCCCCCCATCTTCCCATCCTCTGAATATTACCTATCATAACATAACTACGTGTAAACGTTATTTATTAACGGGGGGTGGAGTCTTATCACTCAGCATACCCGGTTAAAAAAGTCACCGCTCTCCTCTGATATAGGTTATATGAAGAGCTTATTTGCAAAAACCGATAAACGCCACTTTCAAAAAAATTAAAAAAATGAGCTGATTGCCGTGCATTATTCTCCACATATAGCGCGATCTGAACCCTAAACACGTTTTGTCAAAAAAGCCGGTTTTGTCTACTTTCAAGGCATCGCAACTTCACGTTTTACTGCAGAAGCCGACAACCCAGCTAACAAAATTACGTGACTGTTACATAACTGCAACGTAATCTGGTGATCAAAGTTTTGTCATGGCGACGTAACTAGTTACGTTGTGGCAACCGGAAAAGTGAAATTCACAGGGTGCGTCCGAAATCGCGTACTGCTTAGTAGGTACTACATTTGAATTTGAACGTACTACTCGACCGTTAAAAAAGTACGTCCTATATAGTATGAATGCGAGTAGTATGAATGGAATTCGGACGTACTACATCCGCCATGTTGACGTTGTCACGTGACATGCGTCTTCACAACAGCGCCAAAATTTAAAGAGCCCTCACTACTGCGCGAACATCAGCA
>NW_015664459.1:122739-132316 GCF_001515625.1 Sinocyclocheilus rhinocerous | reverse complement strand
AGAGCCACGTCGCCGCCTTCCGCCATTTTTGAATATGACGCCTCCTCTCCCGTGGCCTCATGGGATAGTAAAGTGTCCATCGTATGCATGCTACGGAATTCGGGCGGAAGTAGTAGGTCATCCGGGTTCTTCTCGCCTACTGTTTTTCGAATACTATGAATTCGGACATACTACTCGCCTCGCATACTGTTTTTCGCCTACTATATAGTATGGAAGTATGCGATTTCGGACGCAGCTACAGTTTTGTCGCCACAACGTAACTTTGTGACGTTGCCAGTTATGTAACTGCGACGTCGTGGATCAATAGTTGTGTGCTGGTAATCAGTTGGTAATTTTTATAATTATTTATTTTCTATGGGCGGACATACAGTAGTTTAACCTAATTTATGTCCTCATTTGCCCAAAATAATTTAAAGGCTGTTTCAACAGCTGTGAACGATGAATACAGACTCGAAATGAATTCAGTTCATTTATTTTGAAAAACACAAATATGAACAGTAAAATACACACAAATTATTAATAAAAACACAGGATGTACAGCGAAATATGAATGAAAGCATTCAAGATGTTCCGTGCTCAGCATCATTATAAACAGGTATGCTATGCTAGTGTAATATTTGCTAGCAGACATTTCAGATAATTAAAGAAAGATACTATAATAACAGAGGTATAAATATTAACAAAAGTACTTAAAGTAGACTGTGGGTAATGTTACTCAACCAGTCTGTCACAGTTGTTGAACTTTTTTTTTTTTGGTATAATTGATGAGAAACAGAGAGAAATGTCAGACACGTCCTCTCCTCTCCAGCAGCTTATGTTATCGGTTGCCATGGTAACTCTCAACGGACACCAGAACTATACATAACAACAACAATAATAACTAGATAAAAAAAGTTTGTCAAGACAAACTTTATGTTGGCTTGAGAAAGCCTAGCCTGAAAGTTTAAAGCAGTTGTAAAAGCCTGAAGTTTGAAAATTTAGATAGATTAAACAACAATAATAACTAGATAAAAAAAGTTTGTCAAGACAAACTTTATGTTGGCTTGAGAAAGCCTAGCCTGAAAGTTTAAAGCAGTTGTAAAAGCCTGAAGTTTGAAAATTTAGATAGATTAGATGTTGATAACATGTTTCTAGCATGATTAGCATGTTTTTAGCATTATTAGCCTGTTAACATATTGCTGGCATGATTAACAACTTACTAGCATGTCACTAGCATGTTTCTAGCATGATTAGCATGTTACTAGCATGTTGTTAGCAAGATTAGCAAGTTGCTAGCGTGACTGGCATGTCGCTAGCATGATTAGCAAGTTACTAGCATGTCGCTAGCATGTTTCTAGCATGATTAGCATAATTAGCAAGTAATTAGCATGTTGCTAGCATGATTAGCAAGTTACTAGCATGTCACTACCATGTTTCTAGCACTACTATTGTCATTTTGCATTATTGACACTATTTTCCTAATTAATGCTGTTCAGTTGCTTTGACACAATCTGTATTGTTAAAAGCGCTATATAAATAAAGGTGACTTGACTTGACGAGTGAAACGAAAATATCAACCGTAATGAAATTCATTCATATGCATAACTGAAATAAGTAAAGATTTCAGTAGATGATGAGAGCTAATTTCACTTGAAATGGAAGCTGTGTCAACACTTCCATTTAATTTGGCGCGTGTCTCACAAACTCTTCAATGGCAGTTAGTCGTAAGTTGTCTGAAGCTATTAGTAATATAAACAACATTTTACCGTCGTCAAGTACAATTCCGAAAGTGGGATAAAACAGCGCGATGTTGCAGAGCTCACGCCATGGTGACCTGTCATCGGTGCTGCTCTGCGACTGACTCGACAGCGCGGGGAGGACGTGTTCGCTAGCGCCACCGAACTGACAGCGTGGCACGAACATTTAGAGTTCATGTGTTTTTCCCTGCACATAACAATGATTTGAAGACCAGTATTACGTTACTGCATTTCTTTTACTTATTATCATTACTACATGTAAATAGTAGTTACCTGCTTTGATTAGGCCGGAAAGCTGCAAAGCACTTAATGATTTACAATACCTAGTCCTCTTAGAATTAAAAATGTTTTATGGATTCATTTATCAAGACATTAGGTAAATCTAAATTTAAAGATATTTGTGTAACTGTAGCACACACTGAAAAAAATGAGTAAAATGTACTGATAATTTTCTGCCAGGACATTATTAATTTTCCATTGCGGAAATAGTACCATGGTTAATTTTCATAAATTTTCCATTAACCCTAAAACACAACGCAATGCAGTGCAAAATTAAAAATACCGCCATATACAGTACATTGTAATAATGAAATTGCAATGTGAAAGTTAAATAAGCTAACACTGACTGTTCCCTGGTCTTTAATTGCTAGAGAAAAAAAATCCCATATAGCCTTTAACAATGGGATTCAGATTTTAAATGGGAACTGCTGAATAGAAATTGAAAACAATAAAGTAGCCTACAAAATTAAACACTTGTTGGATGGGCTAAACAATGTTGGACGTGCTTTTTAGAATTAAAAATGTTTTATGGATTCATTCATCAAGGCATTAGGTAAATTTTACATTTAAAGATATTTGTGCAACTGTAGCACATACTGAAAAAAATGAATAAAATGTACTGATAATTTTCTGCCAGGACATTATTAATTTTCCATTGCGGAAATAGTACCATGGTTAATTTTCATAAATTTTCCATTAACCCTAAAACACAACGCAATGCAGTGCAAAATTAAAAATACCGCCATATACAGTACATTGTAATAATGAAATTGCAATGTGAAAGTTAAATAAGCTAACACTGACTGTTCCCTGGTCTTTAATTGCTAGAGAAAAAAAATCCCATATAGCCTTTAACAATGGGATTCAGATTTTAAATGGGGAATTTCACTAAGGTTGATCAATGTTTTCACTAGTGTATGTAAGAGATTTTTCAGTTATGCATATGCATGTATTTCACTAAGGTTGATCAGTATTTTCACTAGTGAATGTAAGAGGTTTTTCAGTTATGCATATTGTCACGGGGTGAAGAATCACACGACAAGGATGGCTCAATAAATGCCCCGGAGGGTGGATTTATTTACAAGTGGGTGAGTCAAAGAGAAAGGTCCAGGTGGGTGCTCCGGAATACCGCCATATACAGTACATTGTAATAATGAAATTGCAATGTGAAAGTTAAATAAGCTAACACTGACTGTTCCCTGGTCTTTAATTGCTAGAGAAAAAAAATCCCATATAGCCTTTAACAATGGGATTCAGATTTTAAATGGGAACTGCTGAATAGAAATTGAAAACAATAAAGTAGCCTACAAAATTAAACACTTGTTGGATGGGCTAAACAATGTTGGACGTGCTTTTCAAGAGGACTACAGTAGCCTATTATTAAAGTATCTGCTGCATGCAGTTCTTCAAAATACAACTCTGCTGTTTATGTGGTATAAAGATAATAAGCAAAATACATTTAATAATAAATTAATACTGATTTGCGTTATGTTATGTGCAGTAACATAATTTCTGTGAAGTAGTATGAAGATGCTGATGTCCTTGCTATCAGTTCGGTGGCGCTAGCGAACACGTCCTCCCCGCACTGTCGAGTCAGTCGCAGAGCCGCGCCGATTACAGGTCACCAAGGCGTGAGCTCTGTAACATCACACTGTTTTATCCCACTTTCGGAATTGTACTTGACGACGGTAAAATGTTGTTTAAAATATTAATAGCTTCAGACAACTTACGACTAACTGCCATTGAAGAGTTTGTGAGACACGTGCCAAATTAAACGGAAGTGTTGACAGCTTCCGTTTCAAGCGAAATTAGCTCTCATCATCTACTGAAATATTTACTTATTTCACTTATGCTTATGAATGTATTTCACTAAGGTTGATCAATGTTTTCACTAGTGTATGTAAGAGGTTTTTCAGTTATGTATATGAATGTATTTCGCTAAGGTTGATCAGTGTTTTCACTAGTGTATGTAAGAGGTTTTCAGTAATGCGTATGAATGAATTTCACTAAGGTTGATCAATGTTTTTAATTTCACTAGTGTTTGTAAGAGGCTTTTCAATAGTTATGGCCTATACGGCCCCTCATAGTATTGAAGTAAACATGTGAACACGTATACACACACACACACACGTCTAACCTCTGACCTACATCCAACAAAAACAGATCAGAACATTCAAAATGCACACACATAAATCAAAAAGGACAGTAACATATTAGATGAATAAATCATCGACAGGCTGTTTATGTATAGCTGATTAAGTATGTAATTATGTCACTTGGCACACCCACAGAAAAAATGCACACCAGTCTCATTCCATTCATAATACTTCCTCAGCTGAGCGAAGTGGAAGTCCTGGAGCGCGAGGAACCATCGGGTCACCCTGGCATTGGTATCCTTGGCGCGGGCCATCCACTGAAGGGGTGCGTGGTCCGTGACCAGGGTGAACCTCCGGCCAAGGAGGTAGTAGCGCAGCTCCAGGACTGCCCACTTGACAGCTAGGGCCTCCTTCTCCACCGCGGCGTAGTTCCTCTCGGCCGGGATCAGCTTCCTGCTGATGTAGATGACCGGATGCTCCTCACCCTCCTGGATCTGTGATAGGACGGCTCCCAGTCCTGTGTCGGAGGCATCCGTCTGCAGCAGGAAGGGGCAGCAAAAGTCTGGGGCTCGGAGAACCGGCTCCGAGGTGAGGGCCCCCTTCACCCTCTGGAAGGCCTCTTCCCCTGCTGGTGTCCACTGTATCTTCTCCGGCTGCCCCTTCCTGGTGAAGTCTGTCAGGGAGGTGGCTAAAGAGGAGAAGTTAGGGATGAAGCAGCGATAATATCCCGCCAACCCTAAAAAGGCTCGTACCTGGGTCTTGGTCTCGGGTCTCGGTGTGGAGCGTACCGCCTCCACCTTCTTCTCCTGTGGCCGAATGAGACGCCGTCCCACTTGGAAACCCAGGTACTTCGCCTCGGAGAGTGCAAGGACAGGACGGCTCCCAGTCCTGTGTCAGAGGCATCCGTCTGCCGCAGGAAGGGGCAGCTAAAGTCCGGGGCTCAGAGAACCGGCTCCGAGGTGAGGGCCCCCTTCACCCTCTGGAAGGCCTCTTCCGCTGCTGGTGTCCACTGTATCTTCTCCGGCTGCCCCTTCCTGGTCAAGTCTGTCAGGGAGGCGGCTAAAGAGGAGAAGTTGGGGATGAAGCAGCGATAATACCCCGCCAACCCTAAAAAGGCTCGTACCTGGGTCTTGGTCTCGGGTCTCGGGGCGGAGCGTACCGCCTCCACCTTCCTCTCCTGTGGCCGAATGAGACCCCGTCCCACCTGGAAACCCAGGTACTTCGCCTCGGAGAGGGCAAGGTGGCATTTGCGAGGGTTGCCGGTGAATCCAGCCCTCCGGAGCTCCGAGAGCACCCTCCGTAATCGGTCCAGGTGGTCTTCCCATGCCTCGGAGTGGATCACGACATCGTCCAGGTAGGCGGCGGCGTAGGCCTGATGGGGCCTCAACAGGATGTCCATCATCCGCTGGAACGTGGCGGGTGCCCCGTGGAGGCCAAAGGGAAGGGTCCGGTACTGCCAGTGGCCACTAGGGGTAGAAAAGGCAGTCTTAGGTTTAGCATTCTCAGAGAGGGAGCTCATCCACCCGAGGCATGGGGTATCCGGCGAACTCGGAGACCTCGTTGAGGCGGCGGAAGTCATTGCAGAAACGGAGGGTGCCGTCCGGTTTCTGGACCATCACGATTGCGCTGGACCACGGGCTGCGTGATGGTTCTATCACTCCCAACTTCAGCATTTGTTGGATTTCCTCTTCAATAGCTCACCGACGAGCCTCAGGGACGCGGTAGGGACGTTGCCTGACGACGACCCCTGGCGGCGTGCCGGCCAAAGAGGAGCTCGAAGGGGGTGAAGCCAGTTGAGGCCTGAGGAACTTCGCGGATCCCGAAGAGGATGTAGGGGAGCATAAGGTCCCAGTCGCATTTGTCCTCCGCGACCACTCGTCGCAACATCTGTTTCAAAGTCTGATTGAAGCGTTCGACCAGTCCGTCGGTCTGGGGATGGTAGACTGTGGTCCTCAACTGCTTCACCCGTAACAGCCGGCAGAGGTCAGCCATTAGCCGGGACATAAAGGGGTTCCCGCTGTCCGAGGCCAGAAGAACGGAGCGCTGACGAGGTCCTTTCCCTCTTGGGCTGGCAGGCTGCGTAGCCGTGGCCAGCAGGCGGTCAAACCCGGGCCAGTCTCTCCCGATCAGCACGGGGACAGGAAGATCCTTCATTACCCCAAATTCCACAGGCCAGGCGCCAGGAGCGGCAGAAATGGTCACCCTTGTCGTGTATCTCCGTGGACACAGGTTATGGGGAGGAAGGTTTTATACTCCATTCGTGGGGCGAGAATGTGAGACTGTACCAGAGTGACCGCACTGCCGGAGTCCAGGATGGCCCGGAACGGCTTCCCATTTACTTTCACGTCCACTTCTGGAGCTCCAACCGGCAGGTCGCTGTGCACAATGCAGCCTGCCAGCCAGGTCCGTGTGGGGAGCGCGGGGCCCTCCGTTGGCATGGGCTCATCCCGCGGAGAGGGAGCCGCCGGCCTGCTCACTGATCGCCCTCCGGCGTGCGTCGCTCCTGGACCAACCTCCGGGGAAACGGGGGCACTCGCTCCCCAGCATCCCGATGTTGGGCCGCATCCGCCAGCTCGATAGCCTCCACGAGCTCCAAGGTGGTGGTTGGGTTCCTCATTCCAACTGCCTGTCGGTGAGATCGGGGAAGGGCTCGGAGAAGACGGTCTATCACCACGCGTTCCGCCACCTGACTAGCCGATGGAGCCCCCTCCAGCAGCCAGTGCTGCGCGAGTCGCGTGAGTTCGGCGGCCTGGGCACGGGCCGGCAGACGGGGCTTATATTCCCATTCGTGGAAGTACTGAGCGGCACAGATCGGGGATAACCCCAGGCGGGCTAGAATTTCCCTCTTGACCTCCTTATACTGGTCGGCGGAGGCGGCGGGAAGAGCGAAGTATGCACGCTGGGCTTCACCCGTCAGCAGGGGAGCCAGCACCCGTGGCCAGTCGTCCGTATGCCATCCTTCAGAGGTCGCCATTGTTTCGAACATCTGCAAGAATGCTTCCACATCATCATGGGGGGTCAGCTTAGGTATCAGCTTAGTGGCTTGTACTCGGGGGTCCGGCAGCGGAATGCGCCGCCTGATGAGCTGCAGCTGTGACCGATCAGCCTGTGATGAGGAAGGGCAGGTGTTCCTCTCTTGTTGCCAGGGCGTCGCTGATGAAGCTTCGGGACGCTCGTCACAATATGAATATATTTCACTAAGGTTGATCAATGTTTTCACTAGTGTATGTAAGAGGTTTTTCAGTTATGCTTATGAATGAATTTCACTAAGGTTGATCAATGTTTTCACTAGTGTATGTAAGAGGTTTTTCAGTTAAGCTTATGAATGAATTTAACTAAGGTTGATCAATGTTTTCACTAGTGTATGTAAGAGGTTTTTCAGTTATGCATATGAATGTATTTCACTAAGGTTGATCAGTGTTTTCACTAGTGAATGTAAGAGGTTTTTCAGTTATGTATATGAATGTATTTCACAAAGGTTGATCAGTGTTTTCACTAGTGTATGTAAGAGGTTTTTCAGTTATGCGTATGAATGAACTTCACAAAGGTTGATCAGTATTTTCACTAGTGTATGTAAGAGGTTTTTCAGTCATGCATATGAATGTATTTCACTAAGGTTGATCAGTGTTTTCGCTAGTGTATGTAAGAGGTTTTCAGTAATGCCTATGAATGAATTTCACTAAGGTTGATCAATGTTTTTCATTTTACTAGTGTTTGTAAGAGGTTTTCAGTAATGCATATGAATGAATTTCACTAAGGTTTATCAATGTTTTTCGTTTCACTAGTGTTTGTAAGAGGCTTTTCAATAATTATGGCCTATACGGCCCCTCATATTTTTGTGCACACTTCAAGTGACATTTAGTCAGCTAGGTGACTACAGCACATTGAAAATATGCATAATGGAAAACAAGTGAGAGTATTTTAAACAGTGCAAGTAGGCTAGTCTATTACCAGGATAGTTCATCCAAAACTGAAAATTATGACAAATCATTCAAAATGTGTAAGATTTTAGTTTATCTATGAAACACCAACGAAGATGTCTTAATGATATTTTCCTGTTCCTCCACTGAAAGTCCATGCAACCAAAACTGCAGAAGATCTAGCCTACATATGATGTGACACTGACTGGACATGAAGCAAAATAAACATTTACCTGATAAACACTGCTGTAATTACAATAACTAAAAAAAAAGTTAAAGGGGTCATATGATGCGATTAACATTTTTCCTTTCTCTTTGAAGTGTTACAAGCTCTTGGTGCATAAAGAAGATCTGTAAAGTTGCAAAGACTAAAGTCTCAAATCCAAAGAGATATTCTTTATAAAAGCTTAGAGTCAACCACGCCTACCTAAAACGGCTCGTTCTAACACGCCCCCACATGTCTACGTCACGATGTGGGAAGATTTGCATAACGCCGCCCAAATGTTCACACAAAGAAAGAAGGAGTAACTTTTATTCTCGCTGTAATATTGAAAAGTGAAAAGTGAAAAAGTGAAAAGTGACGTGACATGTGGCCAAGTATGGTGACCCATTCCTCACTCTAGCCCCCAGCCTCTGCTCACTCTAGGCTGTGTGTGTTTCGTTGTGAAAGCGAAACTACTTTGTTTGGTCTTCCAAAAGAGGACACGACTAGAAATCAGTGGTTAAGTTGTATTTACAATACTGTTCCAGAACAGTTTAACCCAAATATTCAGATGTGTGCAGTGCATTTTATGGAGGACTGTTTCCTGATCCTGGTAGAGTAGACTACAGTGCCGGCTGTTCTGACTCACAGACTGTAAGTACGTTTTCATTTGAAGGATTTGCCACTGATGATTCAAACGCGAGTTTTGAGCAGTGTTGAGTAGCGCTTGTTGTTTGTCATTTCTCCGATCACAAATGCAGACATTGGGTTTGTTTACGCGGCGCGATAGGCAACGCGTAAAAAGACTGTATAAGTCATTATAATCAGTAATTATTTATGTCCCCACTGGATGCAACAAATGCCTCGTTTATAGTGGGTTTTAATGTTTTTGTCTCGTCGCTCTGGCCTGACAGAGCATCACAGTATAGTAGTGGCGTAACATTTCCGTCACACGCTTGAGGTATTCGGCCAATCACAACGCACTGGATAGCTGGCCAATCAGAGCACACCTCGCTTTTCAGACCGATGAGCTTTGTAAAAATCGATGCGTTTCAGAAAGGCGAGGAGAAACAATATGTACAGTATGTGGAAAATAATGTGTTTTTTTAACCTTAAACCGCATAAACACATTTCATTACACCAAATAATGTTCTTTTTAGCAACATATGACCCCTTTAACTAAACTTATTCTGCCAACTGATTTCATTTGTACCCTCTCTTGGACCCAAAGCACTGATGAACTTAAAGTCGTCATGAAACAGATGTTGCATTTGTCTTTTTCCTTATGGTGACATATCTAAGTGAAACAGTTTTTGAAATGGGGGGGGGGGGAGCACCAAAAAG
>NW_015664459.1:119231-122125 GCF_001515625.1 Sinocyclocheilus rhinocerous | reverse complement strand
GGGGAAACCGTTTTAAAAAGGGGGGGGGGGGGAGCACCAAAAAGTGCCAATATTGTCTATATTTCATTTTGATATGTGGGGACTCTGGGAGACTTTCATATAAAATGGGACTGTTTTATTTTTTTAATGATAATAATGCTAAATAATACCAAAGACTAATATTTAATAATAATTACTCAATTTGTGAGTCGGCTCCATGATGTATAGGAGTATTAAACATTACTACAAAACACAGACATTAACGCATTTAGTCTGACACCGTGTCCTAACTAGCGTTAAAAGGTATCTTTTCCATGTTAATCAGGGTTTTTGTCCTAGCCACGACGGCGACACGCGAAATTTCTAATTTAGAAACGGTTTCTATTTCCGTGACGTCGCGGCTGGAACAACAACATACAAATATGACAGTAGATAATCTCAGGTGATTGTGCTTTATTCAAAGTTAAACGTCTCTAATATGAGTTTAAATATAATTTTGTGTGACCTTATAGCCATACTGAAAGCAACAACAGATTTACCTCAGATCTTGAATACATGAAAAAATACTGTAGTAAACTGTAGTATTTACTATAGTAAACTGTAGTAAATTATACTGTAGTATATTACACTATTTACTGCACTTTGTTAACTTATACTATAGCATACTATATATTGACTAAAGTGAGTTCATAAAATGTAGGCTAGTAAATACTGTAGTAAACTTTAGTACACTGTAGTATATTATTTACTACACTTTGTTAATTTATATTACAGCACATTAACTATAGTGAGTTTGTAACTGTAGTAAAATTAAGTTTTTAATACTGTAGTGTACTGCAGTATATTATAGTATTTACTACACTTTATTAATGTATACTATATCATAATGTAGTATTAACTACAGTGATAATCAGTGAGTTACTATAGGATACTATAAGAAAATATATAGTGTGTTCAGTGTTCAATGGTGCTCTCTGTACCACTCTGTACTTTTCGAAACCGGTACAGATAGATATCATTTGTATCGTCGTCTAAAGGACATTTTGTAAGGCAAACAATAATTTAGTTTTTTTTTTTTTTGCCTTACAATACTTTTTTTTTGTTTTGTTTATTGCATTACAATACTTTAACTACATGACAACAATTCTCAGCGCTCGCGCTGTCTGTCTTGCGCTACTGTCTGACGCACGTGACGTATGTGACGTTTCACAGCGCTTCGCGCCAGTCGCGCAGTCTTCAGCAAACGAATTTTAAGACAACGTTGAAAGCAAAAAAGTTTAATTACTGTCAAAATCGTCCTGTTATTTTATTACTGGTGAGATTGGGGATCTCTCATGGTTACAAGGAACGCCAAATTACCCTTTCCAAATGTGTGTATTGAATCGACCAAACGAAGACCACACATCCCAGCGAAGATACTGGCAGTGGCTGTGATATCTATAAATGCTAAGTTTTGACTGAATGTTGCCATAGAAACTGCTGCAGCGCATCGCAAACTAACTCCACTTGCACAGATAGCTCAAGGTTAAAGGTATGCTTTAAAAATAAAAATAAAAATCTTTGCACCCCATAGCAACTTCCAACATCCAAGGGTTGCCTTCTCCAGACTGCATGTTTCTTGGTTTCTTGTGTACTTTTAGCTGTATATTTTGGGTCATTATCCTGTTGGAGGCATGCAGGTATACATGAGACATTTGTGTTTAATTTCATCACTCTTCAGGAGGAATGAAGCATTTTTTAATTAACTGTAAGAGTACCAACAAATTTGTCCACATCTGTTTGTGTCTGTGTTAAGTCACCCAAGTCCAGACTATATTTGTTAGTAATCTTTGCCTTTCTTTCAGATAGTGTTACCAGGTATTGTGCAGAGGCTGGAGAGTCTTCTGCAGTGAGGGCCTGTGCTAGGCCCTACTCCAGCCAAGTCAACTTTGATGAAGTCCTGTCATCAAAGGCACTCCAGTTAAGCCATCCATCCCAAGAACTTGGGAAATAACAAGTAAGAGTCAATAATAATTGTAAATAAGACACAAAAGCAGGACCGTAGCCACCATAGATATTGAGGGGGACAAGTCCCCCCCAATTATTAGAAATGGCTAATCTGTCCCCCCCCAATATTTGAAATTATTGCACTGATCTGCTGCACTCCAACTATGCAGCGCTTTGTTTTTTTAGGATGACAAAAAGGCTTAAAAGTTACATTTTCAGCCTGGCCTGCTCAGCGGGCTAACAGCGCTCATCAATGTAAAGATAATTGAGATGGCCTATCAAATCAAAGTAGGCGGGCTTTACTGTTCACAGAAGCAGAGCGCGAATTTCACCACGAATCATCAATTTAAAGGGCTAGTTCACCCAAAAATTTAAATTAGCCCATGATTTACTCACCCTCAAGGCATCCTAGGTGTATATGACTTTCTTCTTTCAGATGAATCCAATCGGAGTTATTTTAAAAAATTGTTCTGGCTCTTCCAAGCTTTATAATGGCAGTGGGTGGGTGTTATTAAGAGCATCATCCATAATAAAAAGTGCTCCACAGCTCCCAGTTCACTACTAATGAATTGTTTATACATTTGTTCGTGAATCAGATAATTACTGCTTCTCAGCTAACTCAGAAGTTCTTTGAGAAATCTAATCCCGTCCTGATTAGATGTCGACTGATTGATCGGCCGGCCGATTAATCAGCCGATTTTTGGCATTTTTTAATTAATCGGCATTGGCCGATTGTGCTGCAAATTAGGCCGATTTATAGGCAGGCGCATCTGCGGGCCGGGCAGCTAAGCATTGTTGCGGAACACCGGAGAATCTCTCTCTGGCTGCATGAGAGATGGAGCATATCACACTCTGCAGCCGCTTCTTGTTCACATACAGCTTCAGCTAATGATGGCAGGGCAAAACAGACCGTTTCGAAAGCGTAATTA
>NW_015664459.1:116544-116928 GCF_001515625.1 Sinocyclocheilus rhinocerous | reverse complement strand
CAATTTAAAGGGCTAGTTCACCCAAAAATTTAAATTAGCCCATGATTTACTCACCCTCAAGGCATCCTAGGTGTATATGACTTTCTTCTTTCAGATGAATCCAATCGGAGTTATTTTAAAAAATTGTTCTGGCTCTTCCAAGCTTTATAATGGCAGTGGGTGGGTGTTATTAAGAGCATCATCCATAATAAAAAGTGCTCCACAGCTCCCAGTTCACTACTAATGAATTGTTTATACATTTGTTCGTGAATCAGATAATTACTGCTTCTCAGCTAACTCAGAAGTTCTTTGAGAAATCTAATCCCGTCCTGATTAGATGTCGACTGATTGATCGGCCGGCCGATTAATCAGCCGATTTTTGGCATTTTTTAATTAATCGGCATT
>NW_015664459.1:98643-116000 GCF_001515625.1 Sinocyclocheilus rhinocerous | reverse complement strand
AGCGCTGGTGTTTTTATATGAATGTATCTTTGAAAAGAACCGACCATCTTCAGAAAAGCTTCGATGTCATTTTCATTTCGTCTTTCCTGTAATGCCTGATAAAGTAGCGTTTGTGAGCACAGTGCTTATTTGATTTCAGCCGTTACCGGGGAAACCGCTATATCTTCCGCTCCAACAGCGGCTCCTGCTGGCAGAGAATGAATTTGCATTTGCAAGTCTGTGGGAAACACTGGTGTCTGTCAGCAAACATAAACTAAAAGCATGCTTCAGAACTGTTTTGAGAAGGTGCTTAAGTTTTGAGCCATGTATCTCTGAATTAGGCTACTACTACTATTACTATCTTGTACCCTGCAATAATCATTTACTCAAACTCACTTTTATGAGATGAAGGGGGGAAAAAATAAAGAAAATCGGCCAAAAAAATTGGCATCATATATCGGCCATCGGCTGACCTGACTTCTAAATATCGGCATCGGCCAGAAAAAAACCCGTATCGGTCGATCTAAATATCGGCCGATGACGATATTTAGAAATCAGGGCAGCCGATGGCCGATATATGATGCCGATTTTTTTCGTGAAAGTGAGTTTGAGTAAATGATTATAGCAGGGTACAAGATAGTAATAGTAGTAGTAGCCTAATTCATGACCCCTCTGAACCACTCACTTGCCATGCTTTTTTTGAACGGTTTGAACCAATAGCCCTTTCTGAGCTTGGCGATATATTTCACAAGATAAAACCTACCACTTCTCCTGTGGATGTTATCCCCACCCGGCTCTTTAGAGAGGCCCTGGATACTATCAGCCATAGTGTATTGGCTATTATAGACAGATCCTTAGACAGTGGCCGTGTTCCTATATGCCTCAAACAAGCAGTGATCACGCCTCTTCTTAAGAAGCCAAATTTACATACAACCAATCTTAAAAATTTCCGCCCTATTTCTAAGTTGCCATTCTTATCAAAAATTTTAGAGAAAATTGTTTTTAATCAGTTATCTTCATTTGTCTCACAAAACAATATTTTAGATAAATTTCAGTCTAGTTTTAGAGCCCATCATAGCACCAAGTCTGCATTGCTTAAGGTGTCGAACGATCTACTCCTTGCTTTAAACTCTGGTAAATCTGCTATTTTAATGCTACTTGATCTTAGTTCTGCATTTGATTCAGTTGATCATGCTACCCTTCTTAATCGTCTAAGGGATGAAGTTGGCATTAGGGGCACGGCACTGGATTGGTTCTCATCATACCTCTCTGATAGATCAGTTAAGGTGATGATTGGAAACTCATTCTCTCCTTCTGCACCGCTCGCAGATAAGTGCTGTGGTGAAGAGCAGCTTTTTTCAACTAAGGCAAATAGCCAAATTAAAATCTATGCTCTCGTTTAAGAATTTGGAGATAGTTATTCATGCCTTCATCATTTCCAGACTTGATTATTGCAATGCGCTTTATATGGGTCTCAATCATTCATCGCTGAATCGCTTGCAGTTGGTCCAGAACGCAGCCACGAGGTTACTGACTGGTACTAAGAGGAGAGAAAGCATTTCTCCTGTCCTAGCATCTCTTCAAATGGTATAATTTAAGTGAAGAGCATTTCAGTATGATGATTGACATTTTAATGATTGTCCAATTACGTGAAGTCTAAATTGAAGTCCCGCCCCACCACGCTAGTTGCTGGATGGGAGTAGCCATTTTCTTTTCTCTTCGAGGCTGATGAGAAACGAGCTGCAGTGTTGTTCTAAGACAGTTCAAATGCGTCAGAGAAGATAAAAACAGAAACCTTCTTGTGCTTTATTTTTTTGGATTTGGTGAGTACACATTTTGCAATGTGTAAACTGCTATAAATGTGATTAAATGTGTACAAATGTATTCAGTAGATAGAGAGTGAAAAACGTATTTCATTTTTGGAGTGAAATACTGATGAGTTCTGATGTTTTACAAGACAAAAGGGATGTAATGGTTAAAAAACGATTGTATATATGAGTTTCTAATGTTATATTTTGTTGATGATGATAACGAATGAACTTTTTTTGTTTAAATAGCGTGACGTTATCTAAACCTTCAAAGTACAACAAAAATATAACTGTTAAATGTTAAAAAGGGAAATATGTGTATGTATTGATGTGTAACTGAAAACTGTGAATTTAATTTGTTTTGTGAACTAAAAGCTGCCTGTGGTATATGCAGGTCAGGTTTTTTGTCCTACGTTGGAACTGAATTTATTTCAGCGTGACGATGTAAGATGGCGAGCCTTCCCAGTGAGATGAACATTGATTGTGGCGAGAGCTAGGTTCCAACCAACACCCGAGGAATTCAAACGGATGTACTGAACTGAACTTTTCTTTTTCTTTTGTGAACTGAATTTTCCAAACGAATATTTTGAACTGAATTCTGAACTGCTTTCTTCTTAACCGTTTATTTGGCCTTGTGTTCAACACCAAGGAGTTATTTTTGACTTTAATTGAGTGAACTGTCAAATTTATTAATTGTGAACATTGTAAATGTTTATGGTGATCTCAAAAGTGTTGTATTCTAGGGAATTTGCATAGCCTAGAGGGTGCACCCTACTGAACAAATAGATGACCAGAGAGTCAGGTGAAATTGTTCATGTTCAAAACATGCAATTGTGATCTGATATTGAACAAAGAAAATTGTGACAATGGTTTGATAATCATTTAATTTTATTTTCATTTTAAAAAGAAAAAAAGAGAAACCAATACAAATAGTTATTTTCAATAGAAAGATTTATTTTAACTTAATTGTTGTTGTTTCAATTGCATATCCATAGTCGAACCTACTGGCCTAAGGTTAAGATTAGCTGCAAGTGCATAATATTTGACACATGTGCTACATAAAAAGTGGTGAGCCAGTCAGGAGGTGTAATTGATAGCTTTATTGATATTTTACAATTCAAAAGAAAAATATAGTAGTCAACAAAAGAGAAATTCAAATCCGTTTAATTGTGTAGCAAGTAAATCAACAGTGAGAACATGGAAATAGTACAGAAGGAAGGCATCAACGTTTTAAATGCTCTTCTAGTCAGTGGACCAATTAACACTCTTGAAGACGAAGGGGTCTTCAATCTTCTAAAACGTCATGGTTCCATTGCAAGAGTCCTTCCCATTAACGATCCTGGGTCCAAGTATCATGACCACACCATTGTAGAGTACAACTTTGGATCAGCTATCGAATCAATAAGTCCCTTGCTACCCCTTAGCTACACAGATAAAGAAAAATCAAGTTTAACTTACCAGATAAGAGCCCTGAGCAATGTCTACTCTTGCGAGGAGAGTTCTGGTGCTACAACCTCTTACTTATTCACCCTGAAAACCATTGCTAAGCAAAGTGGAAAATCCTTCAATGCTTTGTTACAAGAAGAACTCTCTCAGATCTCGAGCTCCTTAATTCAAGACGAGATGGATGAAGACAAGCCTGCACCTGATGAGCTCAATTCCATCAGAGAGCAGAATGCTTCCAAGATGAATGTCCAGAGTCCTAGTTCCATTCCCAATGTGCCAACACTTGATCAAGATGACTTGCCACGGTCTGAAAAATGGTTGTCAGGTACTATGAGTCACGTTCAACTCAATCCAGCTGAGGTGCAGAAAGTTATTGTTGAGCATATTGTCAAAAGCGTAGTCGCTTCGGCAACTCCATCCACCGCTGTAGTAAAGCTCCGCCCTTTCTCAGGGAGAATTCCCCAGCCCAGTAATGAATCTGATTACGACACTTGGCATTGTAATGTTGAATTACTTCTTGATGACCCTTCTGTGTCTGACTTACAAAGAGTAAGAAGAATCATGGAGAGTCTTTTACCTCCTGCCACTGATATTGTTAAATCTTTAGGGCCTCGTGCTTCCCCCAGAGCTTACCTCAGTATCGTATCGACATATCGACGAGGACACGAAAGGTTCAGTAGACTTTTTGCTTTAAATGAATGGTTATTGTCATGGTGTAAAGAACAGAAACTGCTCTTTGTTAATAATTGGAATCTTTTCTGGGAACTAGGCTTTTTCGCGCTGATGGCCTGCACCCCAGCAGAGTCGGAGCGGAACTCATGTCAACACCATATGACTACTAGTAAGTCAAATCTCAAATAACTGCCATGATGACTTTTGTTCTACCCGCCTAAATGATAGAAGTATTTGTGCTGTCCAGTCTATAAAGACTGTGTCTGTTCCCCGAATAGTGAGGTCAAAATATAAATTTAATGCAGAATGTAGAAAAAATCTGATCGTGATTAAAAGCAAAAAAATGTAAAATAAATGAACGAAAACAATTTTTAAAGTTTGGGCTCCTAAACATTAGATCACTCGCACCCAAAGCAGCTATTGGATCAAATAAGAAATGCTACATACATTGTTTAAAGTAATCAAATGTATAAAAACACTGCATATTGTTCTCTGTGTAAATTAAATATATGTTTCTTATTATTAAAGTTACAGAGATGATGCCAACCCTTCAGAGGACCTCAGATGATGCCAACCCTGAAACAACATACAGAACTACCACATTTTGCTATAAGTTTGATTGCATCATATGATAATTGCTGTTAATAGTGTTCATCGTCTGTTTGATTACGTCTTTAATTGATTTTTCCGTACATTTCTGCCATATGTACATTAACTGACAGTCACCACTGATAAGCTACCACTAAATATTGTAGAAACAATTTGCTGTAAAGTTGCTTTGCAATGATTTGTATCGTGAAAAGCGCTATACAAATAAACTTGAATTGAATTGAATTTAATATGCTTGATTCAGCTTATGGTGCAATCGAAGATGGTGATGAGTTGTTCTCAAAGTTCATGAACACATTTCAGAATGATGGAGATAAAGCATCTAGCTATCTCCAGAGACTTCAAGTTGCTCTGAGCAAGGCAGTCAGGGGAGGTGGAATTAAATCATCGGACACTAGCCATCAACTTCTACGACAGTTTTGCAGAGGCTGTTGGGATGACGTCCTCATTTCTGAACTGCATCTTGATACTCATGGCGATGACCCTATTGAATTCCAAGACTTATTGCGTTCCATCAGAACCAGAGAAGACAAGAGTGCACAGAAAATGTTGCGCATGAGAAGCCACATTGGTGTTTCTAAGCAGAAACTACACCCATCGCCCAGATCTGCTCATGCTTACAGCCAAGATACTGCCGTTGCAAGCAAATCCCCTCCTGAATCCAAGTTGTTGTCTGAGACAGCTGAGTTAAAGAAGCAAATCGCTGAGCTGAAGGAGCAGTTAACTTCATTGACTCTCTCAAAGCCCAGAAAGACTGTCAAACCCAAGCATAAGACTGTGCCCTATCCCACCACTTCGGAGTTTGTCGCTAAGCAACCGATGAAGTTAACCAGTAGCCCTGTCCAAAAATGCAGACCACGTCCGGGTTACTGTTTTAGGTGTGGCGAGGATGGTCACATCTCAGTTGTCTGTGAGAATCCTCCCAACTCTAAGCTGGTTGAAAAGAAACGAGACGAGTTGCGGCTGAAGCAACAAGAGTGGGACAAAGAGAACAGTCATGTGGGTACAGCTTCTTTAAACGCCTAACAGTTCCAGTTGCGGGACAAACTGGGGCTAGTCAACCTGGAAGTCGTCCCAACAGAAAACATTCAAAAGTGCACCGTAAATTCATTGCACACCCTTGATCAAGTATACAACGATTAGTAGGATCCAAGTGTACTGCGCAAGTCAAGATCGCAGGAACTGAATGTCATTGCTTGCTGGACACAGGGTAGCAAGTGACCACTGTTCCTTGGTCCTTTTATCAAGCTTGTTTGACCGAGCACCCCATAAAGCCCTTGGATCATCTGCTTGAGGTCAGTGGTGCCAATGGTCAACCAGTTCCATATAAAGGATACATAGAAATCCCCATCACTTTTCCAGAAGACATGGTAGGATCTGAGATTGAAATTTCCACGATTGCACTAATCGTTCCTGATTTCAACTCTTGAAAACAGTCTCAAGTCTTGATCGGGACTAACACTCTCGATTCTTTGTATGCTGAATGTTCTGAATCGAATGGCCTTGAACCCTATTCTCTGCGATATGGATACAATGCCGTGCTAAAAACTCTTGAACTACGGCACAGTCTGAATACCAATGGATGCCTTGGGCTAGTGAGGCTACAAAGCAAAGAACCTGTGATTGTTCCAGCGAAGCAGACCATTGCTCTCTGTGGAAAAGCAAGTATAAGTTGCTTACCTGTCAAGGAGTTTGTTCTTTTAGAGCCTCCAATAACGTCATCACTTCCTGGGGGTATTCTTTTCCCAAGTAGTGTAGTCCAAGTGGCATCCGTTCCTCAGCAAAAGTGGACCATCCAGCTACGGAATGAATCCAATCGTGATGTAGTCTTGCAGCCCAGTGCTTTCGTTGCTGAAGTGCATGCCATTGAAAGTCTCCTTCCCCGAGAATGTGAGATGGGTTCTGTGCCTAGCAGTCAGTGCAGTTCCAAGTCAGTGATTACTTTTGACTTTGGGGACTCCCCATTATCCCAATAATGGAAAGATAGGATCAGTAAGAAACTTAATGGCATGTCTGATGTGTTTGCTCAACACGACCTTGATTTTGGTCGAACTTCCGAAGTCAAACATCGCATAAATCTCTCTGGCGAAACGCCGTTTAAACAAAGAGCACGTCCTATTCACCCTCATGATCTGGCGGCTGTTCGACGGCACTTGCAAGAGTTAAAACAGTCTGGAGTAATCCGAGAGTCTGAGTCTCCTTTTGCATCCCCGATCGTAGTCGTACGCAAGAAAAACGGTGACGTAAGACGATGCGTGGATTACAGAAAGCTGAATTTACATCTCCTGTGCTTGGTTTTGCCAACCCGACCTTGCCTTACACCCTCCACACGGATGCGAGCACCACAGGTCTGGGTGCCGCATTATACCAGAAACAGGACGGAGAGAGTAAAGTCATAGCTTTCGCCAGCAGAGGTCTTCAAAAAGTGAGTCCCGGTATCCAGCCCATAAGTTACAGTTTCTTGCCTTAAAGTGGGCAGTTACGGAAAAATTCTCTGACTACTTGTATGGCAACCACTTCACTGTCATAACTGACAGTAATCCTCTCACGTACATTCTCTCTTCTGCAAAGCTCGATGCCATAAGTTATCGTTGGCTCTCAGCATTGGCGACTTTCTCTTTCAGCCTGATCTATAGATCGGGGAAGCAAAATCAGGACGCTGATGGATTATCAAGACGCCCCCATGGCGAGCTAGTGAATGACATGGTATCACAGAAGGAGCAAGAACGCATACAGCAATTCGCTGCCAAGTACTTGGGTAAAGGAAAAGTTGTCATCATAGACTGCGCTGTTGTCCATGCTGTGTGTGACAAACATCTTGTTCAGCAGGAATGCGGAACTCCTGTTGCTTTGGTGGAGTCCTTGGCAATAGAGCAGGAAGCTATTCCTGGGTGTTTTGTTCAAGAAGTGACTGAAGATATGTCCGCAGTACCCGGGTTAACTGGAATAGACCTGCGGCGACAACAAAGAGAAGATGTTATCTTGAATCAAGTCATCAGTCACATGGAAGAAAGTCAATTGCCGTGTCATGTGGTGCGATACGAATGTCCATACATTCCCTTGTTGTTGAGGGAGTAGAGTTGCTTAGAATTGAAGGAAGGAGTTCTATACAGACGGCGGCAGAGTAACGATCAAACAATTTATCAATTGGTGTTACCTGTGAAGTTCCGTGCTATGGTGTTGGACAGCTTGCATGATCAGATGGGCCACATGGAAGTAGACCGCACTCTCGACCTTGTCCGTTCTCACTTTTATTGGCCAAAGATGAGTGCTGATGTCGAGAAGAAGGTTAAGACATGTGAACGCTGTGTTAAACGAAAAGCTGTCCCTGAGAAGTCTGCACCACTGGTCAACATCCAGTGTGACACGACCCCTTGAGTTGCTCTGTATAGACTTTCTTTCCATTGAACCCGATCGAAGTAATATCCAGAATGTACTTGTCATGACAGATCATTATACAAAGTATGCAGTTGCTCTACGCACCAGCAACCAAAAAGCAAAGACTGTAGCTAAGTGCCTCTGGGATGGATTCATTGTCCATTATAGTTTCCCGGAGAGGATTCTAAGTGATTAGGGAGCTGATTTTGAATCTAAATTTATCAAAGAGCTTTGCGAGATGGCACAAATTCACAAAGTACGGATGACTCCCTATCATCCTCGCAGCAATCCCATAGAGCATTTCAATAGAACACTCTTAAACATGCTGGGTACTTTGAAGTAGAGACCTGCACTCCCGCGGGAGTACCGCGGGACCTGACGCAACCAAGTGCTGCACGGGACGAGATTTGATTGGTAAATGTGGGTGCGGGCGGTAAGGTCCTCATGTGTGTGCGGGTTGCGGGAGAATAAAAATATTTGCGGGACTCCCGCAAAATGGAAATATCTTAAAATTAAATTATTAAAATCAAATAAACTATTAATCATCTACTGCACAAAAGCAACAAGAACTACTAAAAATAAAAACGATTTACAGGCGCAAGGTCGGAAGCAAACTCTCGCATGGTGTAGGCTATAGGCCCATACCGAGGCAAAATGTCTGAAGAGCGTGACACAGGTGGATCACTTAGTGCAGATATTAGTTCAATATTAAAGAAAGGAACATACAAAACTACAAAGCCAAGCAAAGGACAATCTGATATTTGGAAATGTTTTTCGATAGTATGCGACAGCGATGGAAAGCACCTTCCCTTTGCGAGCTGCGACAAATGCAGCAAAGTACTCGCATACAGCGGGCACAAGTCTGGAACTTCAGGTCTGAAGCGTCATGTGTGCACAGTTTTGAAAGGCCAAACTTCCCTGTCGTTTATGGCAAGCCAGTCGAAAGTGTCAAGTACACTAAAAGATGAAACGACAAAAAAATCCGTTGACTTTGTTTGTGCAGACCTAAGACCTTATGACACTGTCTCTGGCCAGGGTTTCTTTAAACTAGCGCAGCACCTCGTTGACACAGCAGCCAAGATTGGAAAATTCGATGTGAAGGAAATTTTGCCACATCCAACGACATTGTCACGAAATCTGAGTGAAAGGGCACAAACACTAAGAAGAGCTGTTGTCACTGACATGACCGATACAGTTGTGAAATACGGTTGCGCAGTGACAACTGACATCTGGCCCGAAAACTATCGAAAAAACATCTTTCCTATCAGCCACAATACATTACATAGATGCAAATTACGACTTGGTGTCAAAGGTGCTTTTTGCAACACCATTCGATGCAGGCATTTCAAAAACCGGCGAAAACATTCAAGCTTTACTATTTCAAAATCTCAGAGTATTTGGAACAGATAGTTCACAGGCAAAGAAACTTGTCTTTATCACTGACAGAGGAGCGAACATGATCGCAGCTCTCCGCGGTTTCACAAGACTGAACTGTAGCGCTCATATACTCAACATCATGCTTTCACATGCATTCTCGTCCGCTGTGATGGACAAAACAGCTGAAGTTGGCCACCTTCTAAAAGACGTGAAAAAACTAGTCACCTACTTCAAACATTCTGGCCTGCAAGTGAAGCTAAGTAAGTCTCTAAAGCAGTCAGTGGAAACAAGAAGGAATTTTAATTTCGAAATGCTAGATTCCGTGTTTCAACAGTATGACGATATTGCAACAATCCTGTTGGAAAATAAACATTATGACAAAGTAGGGTGCATCAACAAAAATATTCTTAAAACCCTGGTGACATTTTTGAAGCCATTCAAAGACGCAACCAATGACTTGGAGTCAGACAATACAGCCTTGAGTGCGTCTGTAGTTCTGCCGTGGTCCGTTAAACTAAGAAACCACTGCGAGGCAGCCATGACTGACTGCATTCTCACTGAAATTGCATCAACTTGTGTGCAACGTCTGGACGAACTAATGTCGCCGAAAAGTTTGGCACCAAATGGAATTCACATGCTCTACAAAATAGCGACATTCCTCACTCCCAAACTGCGTCAGTTAAAGATGATTGATGATAATGAAATACAAGCTGTGTATTCATGCAGTCAAAGTTCTAGTTGATGATTTGGGGTTTGATGAAAACAGAGAGGAAAACCTACCGCCACCAGCAAAAAAGTATGCTTTTAAAGACTTTGCGGAATGGGAGGATGCGGATGATACCATGAACAGCGACGTGTCAATCGATTCCGAAATAGCGGGGTATTTAAAGGTCAAGTTGGACGGATCAGAAGCACACGGGCCCAAGGATGTCCTCCAGTGGTGGAAAAGACGATGTCAAGAATTTCCGAGATTGAGCAAATTAACACGCCATGTACTTTGTATTCCAGCTTCCAGCACACCATCGGAGAGAGCTTTCAGTATTTGTGGTCGCATACTCGAGCAGAGACGCATTAATCTGAAGCCCTCATCAGTGAATGACATGCTATTCCTGCATGGACACATTAAATAGGCCTACATTTGTTGTTTAGTTAACTCAGTTTATTTTTATTTATTTAGCTAAATATTGAAAATTGACCTATTTTTAGAAATAAGGATAATTTATGTTCAAAGTGTGGACATTGCTAAAGGCAAAAAAGGCTAACGCACATTCTTAAGCAGGATTAGGCCAAATGCTTTTCTGTTTTACCACGTGAGAAATCCACGTTTATTATTATTTGTGTTTCATTGCAAAATTATTAGCCCATTTTTTGACTGTTCTGATTGTATTTCTATGTTCTGAAAAGCTCCTCGTTCATGTCCATGTTCATCATTCCATTGAATTAAACTTAGATAAAACGAAACATATTTGTTTATTTTGCATTTCTTTTTTATTTATATTCAAATAGGAAGCAAGAGAAACAAATAACAGAGTAGTGGGAAGAAGCAGTGAAAATAAAACTACTTGGGCTATATGTGTTTACCTGTGGGCTTTTGCGGGCGGGAGTGGGACAAAACTTGAATATTGCGGGCGGGAGCGGGAGAAAATAACATATTTTTGCGGGCGGGAGCGGGACTAAAAAATCCGTCCCACGCAGGTCTCTACTTTGAAGGAGCATGAGAAGATGAATTGGCATGACTTTGTGAAACCATTAGTGCATGCCTATAATTGCACAAAAAATTAGGTAACTGGATTCACGCCATATGAACTCATGTTTGGGAGGCAGCCCAGACTGCCAGTGGATTTAGCCTTTGGGCTACCTGTGGAAAAACCTATCCATGAGTCACATTCTAAATATGTCCAAAATCTCAAAGCCCGACTTGAAGAGAGTTACGGAATTGCCACTAAAAATGCTTCAAAGCCTGCAATGAGGAATAAGGACAGATTTGATAAACGAGTGAAGGAGTCAACTCTTGAATTTGGAGATAAAGTCCTAGTGAGGAAAGTCCGAATCAGGGGAAAACATAAACTCGCAGACAAGTGGGAGCCTTCCATCCATATAGTAGTTGAACGAGTAGGAGACCTACCAGTGTATAAGGTCCGTTCCCAAGATAAGAATGCACCTGCGCGAGTGTTGCACAGGGATTTACTATTACCTTGTGGGTTCCTTACCACTTCTGAGGAAAGTATACCTGATCCTGATTCAGGAAAACCCTCCAAGCCTAAGACACGGAGCCAAAGGAGAAGAGAACTGTTTAGTGAGGAACAATCGGATTCAGAGGATGAAATCTGCATATTCAGTAGGATTCATGCGGGAGAAACAAGGATAACCTATGCATATGACATCAAGTCAAAAGAGGCTGATGGAAAGGAAAAAGACTTGCCTCAGAGATCCGACTTACCTCAGGAACTCAACTTACCTCAGGAAACAGAATTACCTCAGACTGTGAACAGTCCAGATAACGTGTGTCCTCTAGATGAGAGCTTGGGAGGGGTAACAGAAGTGAATGAACCTACAGATTCTGAATTACAAGAAACTATGCCAACAGGAAACGAAATTGAAGGAGGATACTTGCCATCATCCGATCCAATCGGTGATGAGGACGAGATGGATATGTCCATGGATGTCCAGGATCTGGAAGAAAGAACAGAACAGGAGATTAATACAAATGGAGAATCAAGTGAAAATGTTAACCTAAGACGATCAAATAGAATTCCGAAACCTCCAAAGAAATTCCATTATCCACAGCTGGGTAATCCTCTTACCTCAGTAGTCCAAAACTTGTTCCAGTCCTTGAGTGAGGCAGTGATCAATTCGATGAGTCTTGCTGACTTACCAAGAGTTAACTTCATGCTGCCCAAGAGTTAACTGAAGAGTCAAGTAAAGGACAAGGCGCAAAGGGACTTGCTTATCTTTAAGAGGGGAGGATGTAACCCTGTATAATTTAGAAAATGAATTATAAAAAGGAAATAATTAAAGAGACTATTAAAACAGTAAACTAACCAGAAATTAGTTAAATAATATAAGGAAAATTGTATAATTTAAGTGAAGAGCATTTCAGTATGATGATTGACATTTTAATGATTGTCCAATTACGTGAAGTCTAAATTGAAGTCCCGCCCCACCACGCTAGTTGCTGGATGGGAGTAGCTCTTCGAGGCTGATGAGAAACGCGCAGCAGTGTTGTTCTAAGACAGTTAAAATGCGTCAGAGAAGATAAAAACAGAAACCTTCTTATGCTTTATTTTCTTTGGATTTGGTGAGTACACATTTTGATTAAATGTGTACAAATGTATTCAGTAGATAGAGAGTGAAAAACGTATTTCTTTTTTGGAGTGAAATACTGATCATATAAGATGGCGCCGACGCTGATGGCTTCCTCCGTGGCGTGCTCTTTTATATAGTTTTATTCCTTATTTACTTGTTCTATTTTTTTTTTTATTATTATCTGTGTTTTTTGTTCTGTCACTGTCATTCTGTTATACTGTGGAAGCTTCTGTCACGAAAACAAATTCCTCGTATGTGTAAACATACCTGGCAATAAAGCTCATTCTGATTCTGATCTGATTCTGATGAGTTCTGATGTTTTACAAGACAAAAGGGATGTAATGGTTAAAAAACGATTGTATTTTCTAATGTTATATTTTGTTGATGATGACAACAAATGAAATTTTTTTTTGTTTAAATTAGCGTGATGTTATCTAAACCTTCAAAGTACAATGAAAATATAACTGTTAAATGTTAAAAAGGGAAATATGTGTATGTATTGATGTGTAACTGAAAACTGTGAATTTAATTTGTTTTGTGAACTAAAAGCTGCCTGTTGTATATGCAGGTCAGGTTTTTTGTCCTGCATTGGAACTGAATTTATTTCAGCGTAACGATGTAAGATGGCGAGCCTTCCCAGTGAGATGAACATTGATTGTGGCGAGAGCTAGGTTCCAACCAACACCCGAGGAATTGGGTAGGAAAGTTCTGATTACCTGCTACGTTTCATAAACTGAGCTGAGCTGTTTAAGTGACTGTTCAGGAGTATTACTTTGCTCGGAAAGAGTTGTTTTTTTTGTCAATTTGGAACTGTTGAATCGAATAATTTCTCCACGATTCTAATGATTTTTGGATTCCCTGAACTGAATCTTTTGAATTGAATCTTTTGGATTGAATCTTTTTGAACTGAATCATTTTTTTTCAACTGAACATTTCAAACGGATGTACTGAACTGAACTTTTCTTTTTCTTTTGTGAACTGAATTTTCCAAACGAATATTTTGAACTGAATTCTGAACTGCTTTCTTCTTAACTGTTTATTTGGCCTTGTGTTCAACACCAAGGAGTTATTTTTGACTTTAATTGAGTGAACTGTCAAATGTATTAATTGTGAACATTGTAAATGTTTATGGTGGTCTCAAAAGTGTTGTATTCTAGGGAATTTGCATAGCCTAGAGGGTGCACCCTACTGAACAAATAGATGACCAGAGAGTCAGGTGAAATTGTTCAATTAATTTCATTGGAGTTGAAAATTCATGCAATTGTGATCTGATATTGAACAAAGAAAATTGTGACAATGGTTTGATAATCATTTAATTTTATTTTCCTTTTAAAAAGAAAAAAAGAGAAACCAATACAAATAGTTATTTTCAATACAAAGATTTATTTTAACTTAATTGTTGTTGTTTCAATTGCATCTCCATAGTCGAACCTACTGGCCTAAGGTTAAGATTAGCTGCAAGTGCATAATATTTGACATGTGCTACAATTAGATCTGCACATTCCCTTCCAGTTTTTAAATCCCACCTGAAGACTTATCTGTATTCCTTGGCTTTTGGATTAAATGTATATTGGTGTATAGGGTTGGGTACCGAACTCGGAACTTTTAAGGGTACCGACCGAATTGCGTCGGTACTACCGAGTACAGATTCACATTAAATCTGTCGGTGCCATATTTCTGTACCTGAGAACGCATCTGGGCGCATACGCTACAGAGAGAGAAAGAGAAACCCTGTGATGTGAGGTCACCCCTGCATCTCGTTCAAACAACACACAGGGCAAGCCGAAATGTTCTGAAGTGTGGTTACATTTCTAGGGCCATAGGGTTTCTGAGAAAACGCAGACGTGGAGTCCATTCATAAAAACGTAATTTACTCTATAGCGCGGAATGCCACGGAATTCGTCAATTTTGGACGAATAAAAGAATTTTACCGTTTCATTTGAGAAAACTAGCATCATCATACTGTATACACACAGAACTTCATGGCAACCTGTCAAAATAAAAGTACAGTTTAGGAGAAAAAGAAAGAAAGAAAAAGTTTGTAGGGCCCTATTGTTCAAAATGTTGAAATTGAGACTTTTGGACTTATTTTTTCACTGAAATAAAAGTTTTTGTAATTACACAGAGAGTAAAGTACCGAAAAAAGGTACCGTTGGGTACCGGCAAAATGTGAACGGTACCCAACCCTATTGGTGTATGTTAATGTGTTTTTGTATTGATTGTGTTTTTTGAGTCATTTCTTTTTATTCTCTTAATCTCTATATTTACTTTATTTGTATATGTACAGCACTTTGGCATACACTAGCTGTTTTTAAATGTGCTATATAAATAAACTGACCTTGACCTTGACCTCTAGTCCTGATATGTCTGAGATGCATCGGGTAATTGTGTGGTTATCCGATTCTCCGACCGCTCACTCCACTTTCATCATGGATATAAGCCGTAACAATAACATGAAATCAATAAGGTGCCGATTATGGAAACAAATAGCAGAATTAGGTAAGAATCTAGTCGTATTGCAGTTTTCTCGATTGTTAACAGGGCCGCTGCTGGCCAAATGGGTGCCCTAAGCAGAATAGCACTGTTGTGCCCCCTCCTTAAAAAAAAAAAAAATACTAATTAAATTGGATTATTTATAAATTACAATTGTAGCTCTAGACAGTTACCTATGGCTATAATTTTATTAATACCGTTGTCTGATTGATTTTATAGTCTCAAGCATTCAGAAATCACACAAAATAAAATTAAGCAGTTTTACTACGATAAAACCATGGATAATTTTGGTAAGGGTTGTGATGTCCACATGTTTTTGTTGAAGAAATTAAAGAGGCTGTAGCATTTCTATCGCAAAAAGGTGGCCAAAAATTAAAAATTAAGTGGATATTTGAATTAAATGTTTGGTCAATATTAAACAAGGATTTGATCAATAATAAGTCAACAAGTGTAACAACAGCAATTATCAGGCCTTTGGTGCCCTTTGCAGGTATTTGTAATAATGCAAATTGTTTATTTTGTATTACATTATGTATTTAACAGTGTTATTCAGTGAAACCATATGATTATTATTAATTAACCAATCATTATTGCCTCATTGTTTTAATACATTTTAAGTCATGAAAACTAGAATATTAAGTCAGATGTGTTGTTGGTGGTGGTGAAGTTATTACCGACATTAAAAGGATTTCACAGGATTATGAACGTAGTGATGCACGGGCTTCATCTTGGGCTTTTTTATTTTTATTTTCTCTGCGCCAGACTGCGCTGATGTCTTTTCCCTGATATAGTCTAGTTGTCCATTAATTATGATGATCATTTGTATTCAGCCGCAAACATGAGGTGAGAGCCAGAGCGGGCGCGGGCGCACATGTGGGAATGGCGCGTCATGTGTGCTTATACCGCCTACTGCGTTCACCATAAAATGCATTTTTTATAATTATATATTTTATATATTAGAGAGAGGAGAGAGCTGAGTCAATCATGATCTACAGGGGTTTTATACTTACACGTACAGTATAATTACAGTTCAGTACCAGTACATTAGATAATGGAAATTTAACTATTCTATATGTACAGTAAACTGTAGCACGTTGTACACCTTCAAACGTGTGACTGTCAAATTTCGTTTGTAACCGTTGAAAAACTATGCATGGGGGGTTGCTCATTGGGTCTTGCCCTCATAGACCCCATGCTACCCCTTTGCCACCCTAAAAAATATTTTCTAGATCCGCCCCTGGTTGTGGCTGCTGTGTGTCACATGACGACCCCCCCCCCAACTCGTGTCCCCTCAAAAATAATGAGTGCATGACGCCCCTGAAGCTGACTACACTGTCATGCTGCGTGCGCGTGCAACCATCGTGCACAGTTTATTGAAAGATGTGTTTTTTACCATTATTTTGCGTACTCTGTCATCGCCGCGGCTGAAAAGTAGCACATGAAACACTGCTTACATTTATATTTTATTCTGTGATAATTCTGAGGTGGCAGGTGGGGTGGCACAGCTTAGGGTGACAGTTGCTACCCCGCAGGGGCAGATCTAGAAAATAATTTTTAGGGTGGCAAAGGGGTGGCATGGGGTCTATGAGGGGTGGCAACACCAAAGCAAGCCCCCGTGCATAGTTTTTGGGGATTTATGGTCTGACATACACAGTTGTGTTCACAAATATTGTATTACCATTAAGTAATCATCTATACTGTTTAAAATGAAAAATAAATAACAACAAAGTCAATACACAATATAAAAAAACTTCAACAGGTTATAAACGTTTCTGAGCTTGTATCACTAAAGAAGACATGCGGTTCTATTAAAATTACATAGGCTACTTAGATGGTATAACACGTTTTAGTGCAAGTTTAAGAGCAACAAAAACTTTTGAATTTCTTAACATTAGAAATAAATACAATAATATCAAAGCACTGAAAACGGATCAGTTTTGAATACAATGTTTGATTTTCTGTTATTAACAGAGGTGGGAATGTCTGTAATCACCCAGAACAAACTCTATCAACCATATACTCTAGCAACACCCCAGCAACTGCATAGCAAGAGCCTAGCAACCACCCAGAATATCCTAGCAACCAAGTAGCAACACTTTAGCAAACATCTAGAACAGATACGCAAACATCTAGAACTGAGTCAAAGGCCGAGAATTAGTGTATTGTTTTGCAAATTTGGTGTGTGGTTCTGGTGTCAGGTTTCAGAAATTGTGTGACAAGTAAAGATTTTGTGTGTAAGCAGTTGAAAAAGACTGTAAATGCTTACACACAATTCAAACACACAGATGA
>NW_015664459.1:94986-98613 GCF_001515625.1 Sinocyclocheilus rhinocerous | reverse complement strand
TATACATAAATTAAATTACAGATACAGATGTATAATTCAGCAATGAACTTTTGGGAAACATTTTTTTTTCATTTTACTACTGTAAAGTAATATTGCGGTAAATGAAAAGCACTAGAAAAGTTCAAATACCAAAAGTTCTTTCTTTTTTCCCCCCTTCATCTCATAAAAGTGAGTTTGAGTAAATGATTATTGCAGGTGTTACGTCCCCTGGTGGCATAGCGGTATGAGGAAGACGTACATAATAAAATGTAATGGCATTTTATGTGCCACGAAGTGCGGCAGAGGACCTGCTGAAACGTTTCTATCACAACGCATGGTGTTGAACACATTTTTATGAGTTAACACAAACTCGTCTGCCAGTACGGCAGCTGCAGACATTTCCGTCACCTTCTGTTCATTCAAATACAAAACAATGCGTTCAGGCAAACTGTCACGAATCCGGTCCGTGGCCTTCCGGCCGATTGCCACTAGAGGTCATTCTACCAATACATTGACTCTCACACTACACAGACTGTTACATGTCACTCCGGACTACAGTTCCCATCATCCATTGCACTTACACAGCTGAATTCACTGATCACACAGCCGTCACATATCACACGCTCAGCTGAGAGCCATTACATACTCTATTTAACACTCTCTCAGTTCCTGTTCAGATTGCCGTGTATTGTTCTGCGTTTATCACTCATCTAGCGATAGCTGCATTACCGAGCCTAGTGTCTTGTTTTCTTTGTCTTGCCTTGTCTGTTTCCCTGCCTGTGTACCTGGATTATCCCTCGAGTCTCGTCCAATTGGATACTGTTCGCCCCTGCCTGGATCTTTGCCTTGTACCTGGATTATCCCTCTTGCCTTGCCATCAATATACCTGTTTGCCATTGTCTGACCTATGCCTGTTTTTGACCACGTCTCTTGTAAATAAAGCCTTGCAGATGGATCCGCACCCTGTGTTCAGCCTGGATCTTTGCCTTGTACCTGGATTATCCCTCTTGCCTTGCCATCAATATACTTGCCAGCCATTGTCTGACCTATGCCTGTTTTTGACCACGTCTCTTGTAAATAAAGCCTTGCAGATGGATCCGCACGCTTCCTGTGTTCATTCCGTTACACAAACACTTTTTAAAATCTTCAAGGAGCATTAGTTCACGTAAGGAAGGAAAATTATTAACATTACTTGAAGTGCACCACTTATCAAACAAATGGCCTAAACCCACCCATCTCCACCCCTAAACCTACCCATCTCTACCCCTAAACCTACCATCTCCACCCCCTAGATGTGGATCCAACCCCGCCCCCTGGATCTTTGTTCTGCAGTGAGAGGCTACTGAAAATCTGAGGGGGCACGTGCCCCCTCACTTTGAATGGGCATGACGCCTCTGCTGTGCATATGTTTATGTGCATTACATTTAAGAACGTCTCTCAAATGCATGCAGCCTACTGAAATATTTTGCAATCGAGATCACAATAGGGCGCAAGATGATAGGCAATGTAATTTTTTTTATTTATAATTCATGCACAAGTAGGTCAAATGTGAGCACAGTGCAGTTAAATGTACTAGAAAATATGTGCTAATTTTCCGTTAATTTGTACAAAAATTTAAAGAAAATGAAAGCATATTTAAAAAAACATTTTACATTCTTACATTATTTTCCTTTTGTAGAGAGCTCGATTTAGGTATCAGAATCAGAATCAGAATCAGAAAGAGCTTTATTGCCAAGTATGTTTGCACATACAAGGAATTCGTTATAGTGTCACAAGCTTCCCTTTTTCAGAGTTCATTGATTATATAAAATTCAGTGAAGGTTGACTATAGTTATCTGCATGTCTCATCCATGAGTGGGCCTATGCAATGATGGAGAACAAGCAATGGTGCAATGTTGGAAACACATGTTTGTGAATGGGCATTTGATTTACATTTGAGAGAAACTAAGATTGAAAACAAGGATACAAACTAGCCACTTTTCACAGAAAATTGCAGTTGTAAATTCAAAATAGGCCATCTGTGTAATTCATGTAGATTCAATGAGTTGAAAACACTTGCTACTTCATACTTCAATACAAAACAAGGCTGAACTTTGACAAAAAATAAATGTTTAAATGTTACAATAGTGATTTTATAATGTCTAAATATAAATCAATTAGCAAAACATGTGAAAAGAACTATGAGTGGAAATGGTAAAGGAGACAATAAATTATCCTATGTTTCCATCTAGTGGTCATAGTGGGAACCATGACATTCATTTTAATAGTATTTGTTTTTCTACCAGGTGAAATCTTGGCAGAAATATTCCACTTAGCATGGCAAATTTTCCATGAATTACCTCTTTAAGTAAAAAAGAAAAAAAAATGCAGATGTTCTTTAAAATAAATTTTACTATATAAAAATGTGCAAAAATATGAATAATTTTGAGGCCAATGAGATATATATTCAAATTACCTAACTAAAAAGTGTGCAATAATACATGTGTTTGAAAATAAAAATGAATAAAAATGTGTTCTACTGTCTGGGGTCTGCCATCAGGAGTTAAAGGGGATGTTATGTGACACTTTTCTTTCTTTCTTTGTTTTTTTCTTGTTTTTACTTTTCACTTTTTTCCCTATGGTTTTAAAAAAGGGGAAAGGGGGTTCAAACCTTTGTCACTTTTTTCACTCCTGATGAGTTTGTATCCTTCCATGCACAAGCTAGTAATGGGCTCTTGACTTGCAGAAAGTTTTCTGCGCGAGTTAGTGTTAGAGGCTACTAGAATACAGGGGGGCGCCGACACTGATCTTGCATACCCCTCGGCAAATGTGCAGTTGCGCCCCTGGTGCTGGCGCAATGTTTTTGTGACTTTCGCAGTCTGTAACCGGTACCATGGCGTCTGGCGAGGAGGACGGAACTGTTGAGGAGAAAGAAACCAACAACAAGAAGCGGACGAAAGGCACCATCGCAACGGCATGGCTCACGTTCTACAATATCGCCATGACAGCTGGGTACTTGCTGGTGAAAGTTTAAGTTTGAACTGCTTTTATTTAATGTACTTGCTGAATGCAGCCGTGTGTCTGTTTATAGTGTGACCATTATAAATCATTCGATTGTTAGGTTACCAAAGACAACTTTAAAAGCTTCAAGATAGACTATTGCGCTAAACACTCACAGTGCGTGTACATAATTGATAGTTTTGTTTTATAAAGGGTCAGCTGTTACAAAGTTACAGGAATATTCTTCACAGCTACCGAAGCGTGCTCAGCCTTTCCTAATACGGTTGACTGAACTGCACGTGTCGTCCCCGTCTCCTCAACTGTCACAGTGATATGTTTAGCGCTGACACTGAAACTCTGGCCCGGCATGGCGAAATGCTCGACAGACAAACTGCAACTAGAAAAGTGAAAGACGGGATAATTGTAATGAAAGCGCAGTGAACCTGTTTTTCAATTCAACATAACTTGCGTGCTCAAACCAGTGTGGACTTAAAAGGGCATATTCTTGTGAAAAAGAAGTGTCGACCAACGTACTAAAACACATGTTAAGTAGGCTATTCTATCATTTTAACCAGGGGCGTAGCCATAATTTCAGAAGTGAGGGGGACAGAAATGTTATGTGTGTGTGTGTATATATATATATATATATATATATAACATTTCAATATA
>NW_015664459.1:90099-94677 GCF_001515625.1 Sinocyclocheilus rhinocerous | reverse complement strand
TGCTATGTCAATTAGCACTGCATTGTTCATATACTTTATTTATTACCTGGAGATGACTTGACAAACACAAATAAACCATATATTGTCGCAATCATATGTTTAATGTCTTCATGTTTCCAAACGTTTCTCTTTTTCTGTGAAAACAACTGGTTTCATACAGCGATAGCTGGAGCGAACACACTTGCCCGAAAAAGTGCGGGGGACGTATTTACGTGATATTAAAAGTGGGGGGGACATGTCCCCCGCGTAATCTAGGCCCCTGATTTTAACTGTAGTGTGTTTTTGAATTTTACTTTTACAGTTAATGCATTTTAAATGTTCAGAATCGCAACTTCACTTAGATTTTTTTTAAAATTATCCTGTGCAATGACTTTCATGCTTAAAAGTGTGGTTTAAGTGACTAACTACTTCATGTGTATGAACTGTATCTTTACCTGGAAATAAGGTGAAAAGCACAGCCTTACATTATAGGCTTTTTAATTAGTTTTGGTGTTAAAGTCAAAGTTTTTATTTATTTATATTTTATTGGTCTTTTATTGCAGGTGGCTTGTATTGGCTGTTGCCATGGTCCGGTATTACCTTCAGAAAGGCACCCATAAAGGCTTGTACAGAAATATAGCCAGGACACTTAAATTTTTCCAGACATTTGCACTACTAGAGGTAAGATCAGCTGCCTTTAACCCCCATTGTGATATAAACATGCACTTTATTTTACTCCAATTTTGCAGTATCATTTTGGGTTAATCATTGGGAGAACATTTTATTTAGTTAGTTAGTTATTTTATAAATGTTGGAGTTCCTCACTCTACATATTAAAATAATTTTTATTTAAAAAATTAGCAACTTAATCCTCACACAAAGGGACTTTGGCATTTATGATCACATAATCTTGAGTGGTGCATCCTTATCGTTCATTCTGAAAAATGATTTTTTTTTTTTTTTTTTTAGAAAAATGTCTTAACCTGGGATGTAAACCCAATGAGAAATATTGTGTTTTTAGCCCCACACAAAAGACACAGATACATTCAAATAAATATGACACAGAGATTTGACTCTGTCTTTTTTTTTTTTTTTTGCTACAACATTTTGCTACATCTAAACAGCTACAAACATATATTTGGTTGCTCAAGTTAACATTCAAATTAAACAATGCCTCAACTATGTCAGGAAACTTTCTCACAGACACAATGTTAGCTTGTGTCCCAAAACCCAAAATAGTTAACACTTTGTTATCTAGCAAGCAAGCAAGCAATTTTTTTTTGTTATCTTTGTTTGGATTCGTCGAACGTTTAGATCCTTCAAAAATTAAGGTGCAGTAGCATTTGACTTTGTGTGGGTTATTGCAAATAGCCATATTTGTGACAGTAATACCATACACCCTTCAGAGTGTTCACTTTAAGTCCTCTGCCATTTAAAGAGAGCAGTGCATAGTAATGCTTACCTTTGAATGGTATTCAGCCTTCATTATGAGCTCTGTGGAAGTTTTAAATAAATGAAGCTGTGTGTATGAACACTCAACTCACTGTAAATTGTTGGACAAGTGAATTGCCTATCCAGTGGTTTGTGCAGTGCCACAAGTTCACCGCAGTGAATGTAAGTGTTATGTTAAGTGTGACCATTAGATGGTGCTTGTCATTCAAGCATTGTAACCTTACCTCTGAGTCAGCCTAGGCATATATAGAAGTAGATATAGAAGACGGACTGTTGTTTACTTCCAGTTGTACTGTTAGTGTGTTCTAAACTTATGGAATAAAGAATAAGGTTAATTCCATACCATAATCTCATATGAGCCTCACATTCAATATTACATATACATGCTGGTGATGTAGTATGGTCTGCATTTTTGTTGCTTTTACAATACTTTGTAAAAAATGAGGAACTGTTACCCGAAAGCAATATTATGAGGCAAATTACCCACAAATTGGCTAAAATATGGTGACTGAAATGTTATCAATGATATTTAATAATGTATGGGACTGGGTAAAAAGGCATGCAGCATCAAAACGGGTTCACTGAAGAGTTGTGTCTTTTAGCATGCTTGCATCTGTGTTCTGAATCTGTCTTCATTTATTGTGCTCATTCTTTTTATAAAGGAAATGTCCTTAGCTCATTACTTCTGTTTTTATTTCAGGTTGGACACTGTGCTATTGGTATGTACTGCATTTTAAAGTGTTATATAAGCATTTAATTCCAGATATATAAAGAGATTTCCAGGTGTTATTTTTGGTGTGCTAAAGGAATTGTGCGGACATCTGTAATTGTGACTGGGGTCCAAGTATGTTCTCGGATATTCATGGTTTGGTTTGTTACAAACAGCATCAGACAGGTCAGTGTGCATGTCAGTGTGAATTATGGTAACTATTCACTGTTAACCTGTGTACAAGCTCTAAATTGGCTTTTACATTTGACTATTTTTTCTTTCATTTGAAACATGCACTAAGATTCAGAATGAGGAGAGTGTGATCTTGTTCGTAGTAGTTTGGACGATTACAGAGATCACTCGCTACTCTTTCTACACTTTCAACTTGCTCAATCATCTGCCATACTTCATCAAGTGGGCCAGGTACAAATGTGGCATGTCACTACATTTAATTTCCCAACAGCAGAATTGCATGGCTTGTTTTCACTTGTTTACTCTGCATGGTGTGGTTTCAACATGTCTTATTTTTTACAGTACATTTCTCCACACAAAATCCATCTCTACAAGTGCTGCGCATTTGAAAACGCAACACATACCAGCAATTTTCCACCAATATAATAGCCCTATGATTCACACAGCCATATATCAGTATCAGTATTGTAATTTTACAGTTTTCTGTAAAATTAGTAGTAGTAGTAGTATTGCTAAATTTATAGTTTTTATTTGATTCCAGGTACTACTAGTACTTTTTTTTGCCATCCAGCTGGTCCTATTGCAAGAGGATAGTGATGACCAGAGCAGTGTTTTTTAGGGGTTCAACACATAGCACTGAAACCCTATTGTAATTGTTAGAATGGCCAAGGATCAGCAATCTCCATGTAAAACTGATTGTGCAGACCAAACCGTAAGTCATAGAGACTTGAAACTTGGAGGGATTATAGTACTCATACTGCCTACTGACCAAGGCTCACCCCAATCTGCCTGACTGGAGCGCTGCACTGATCAAAAGTACAAAATTGCTCATAACTCAGTCGCAGGCTCAAGTGTCTTATGTCGTTGGAATCCTTGGCTCACGCCAGACAAAACGGACATCTCAGATCTTCAGGTATTTTGAAGTTTTTGAAAAACATACTTTTGCGAACTAGTCCTAGGTTTTTCATTTGATAGGAACCAAAAGAGTGCAGAAAGATTCTCTGGAGAGTGAATATCAATAATTATAAAAACAAAAGTTGAACTTTCGACTCCGCGTCGCAAAGGGACACCAAAACGTTCGAAAGTGGCAGGGCCACTTTTAGTAAAATGCCTATAACTCCTGAACGGAACGAGATATCTTTGCCAAACTCAGAACACTCATGAGCTCAATCTGAGGTGATGGGGGGAAAAACACAGAGCTTGGCCACTCCATAGCACTATAAAATGTAAAAAACATAAAATGGCTATAACTGCTCAACCATTTGTCCTATCAACACGAAAATCGGTGTGCATCGTCTTGGTCCAAAGTGCCACAAGTGTTTATAAGGACATTTGCGTATCTCAAAAAACATGGCCGCCTTTGGCCGATGAAATTTGAGCACCTATTAGACAAGGTTAACGGAAGCCAATCGGAACAAAACTTGGTTAGCCTGTCTCTCAGGTCTGTGAGAAATTTGAAAGAAAGTGGCCACTGGGGGGCGATATCACATTTTTCAAGGTCATAAACGATTGTACATTGCGCGGTTTTTCGCACATATGCACAATATTCATATCATATGATAGGACTCCTCATTCCGGACAACTTTGCCTCTAGAACCACTGCTGTCAATCAAATCGTTTGTTAAACGATTGAGAAGATGTGAAAATAAAAAAAAAACTACTTTTGCAAACGAGTCCTAGGTTTTTCGCTCAATCTGGAGAAAGAAAAAAAAACAACAACTGCAGTACAATTCTAGGTCAATAATGTAGAAATAATAATATAAAAATGTTGAAATTTACCCTTTTGGAAGCTATAATGGGGTCATTTAGAAAATGGGCCCGTCCAAATTTACCCAAAATCCTATAAAGCCTAAAGGAAAACTCAAAACTTCATGAAAACTGGTAAGCACATGCGACAGGCGATTCTAAACAAGCATGCAAAGTTTTAGGGAGATGGTGCTATAACAGTCATAAACATCAAAAAACATCATATTTCTATGATAAATTACCTGGATTTGCCAAAAATGCTTTTTAAAAAATCATTAATTTAGGTGGTTACAAACTTACTAAATAATATGTAATATGTTTATATATAGTGTAAGAATGACAACATATCCACGTGTTCTAATCTACTAATAATAAAATGATAATCAAAAAACACTTTTTGAAGGAGTACTTACCAGAAATATTATTTACCAGAATTTATTTAGGAGGAAAATGTAAATGTGCATGCAGTATTTCTGAAAAAAAAAAAAAAAAAATCAATT
>NW_015664459.1:77305-84053 GCF_001515625.1 Sinocyclocheilus rhinocerous | reverse complement strand
ATGACCTACATGACCTACAGCCAATGTGAGACCAAGATACAAGGCAGAGGGAAGTTCGGGGAGGAGTTATTATCAGTATTTCGCGTGTGTTTTGTTGTGAAATGTAGTTTGCAGACCAGACAGAGTTGTCTGCGATTCTTCCTATTGTAAAGTCATGCAGTGTGTAACCTCCTGTCGCCGATCCAACGTGCAATGTGAACACAGCAGCGACTGACTTCGACCTCAGATAGTCGTGCAGTGTGAAAACCACCGACGACTTTGAAAATCGTGCAGTGTGAACTCGGCATTAGTCGACGCGAGCAAAATGAAGTAGAGGATTTAAAAAAATCGAATAGTCGAATAAAATCGACGAATCGCGACAGCCCTACAAAATACTCAGGGCAAGCAGATATGCTTCTTTAAAGATCTCTCAGTTGATGTGATAAGGAAACTTTGGAAATTCGACATGGAAAAGAATATTCTAGTCGATTTCAAATTGTTCTGTTGTTTGTTTACCTGGCTAAGTTGCGCTGTCTTCATGATTCTGAGCTTTGCATGTTCAGTACTCTGGCTGCGTTGGAGGAGTTCATAGTGACTGCAAGATAAGTGATAAAGGGGTAGGGACTTTAATTTTCCTTGGTTTCAGGGTTTGTTTCTAATCTGTTTGGAATGACAAATGTGACTGTTAGTCCATATAATATACTTTATATACATTCTACCATTTTCTTGTATATGAGTATTCCGAGATAATGATGTTTACTTTAAAGGGGTCATCGGATGCCCATTTGCCACAAGTTGATATGATTCTTTAGGGTCTTATTGAAAAGTCTGTAACATACTTTGGTTACAATTTTTCAATGGTAGTGTAAAACAACACCATTTTTTACCTTGTCAAAATCAGCCCCTCTCTTCCGTGGGGTGACGAGCCGTTCTCCTGAGACTGTTTACTTTGTAAAGAAGGTGAGGCTGGATCACGAATGATTCACGAGATCATAAACGCATTTAGGTAGATCGGGGGCGCATTCCCTTCAAAAACAAAGGTAATACACTGTGTCTTCAGTGGCTCTGATTTCGGGAGTAAATGACGACTGCTATGTTCATTATTACATCAAACAACAGAACACCTCAATCTCTTATGAGCCATTCTTGTCTACTCCTGCTCCGGCATCGAAACAATGGCGGACTGATGACAGCTCACTCAGGGCAGGTCTAAGGTAAAATGCTAGTGTCAATCAACAATCGTGGGAGGGGCCTGGATCTGTGTGACGTCACACAGACAGGCATCTGAGAATGGCTTGATATGAGAAAGGGGAAATGATTTAACAAGATTAAAAAAAAAAAACTGGGTGGATCTTTATCATTATAGGGTGGTTGTGTACACACACTGTGCCAACACACATTTCAGTTCAAACAACTTGTAAAAGTGCATGTCACATCCAATGACCCCTTTAATGGAGCAGATTAACTTTAGCATTTCTTACATTGGGTATGATTAGTGGTCGATCGATATTGGTTTTTTCAATTTTCAATTTGCACGAACCGAAAGCCACGCAGAGAACACGCGATCATGCAGGTCACATGCACACTTCACAAGATCTCACAACTGGATTCGACTAAGTTTGCAAGGTTTGTGAAATTAAATTTACATTAGCCATTCAAAGATTTGTTTAAATGATGTAAATGCGTATTTGCTGAATGCTGACGGCAAACAAGAAAGTATTATAATGTTTGCCTTTCTATTACTAATAATATAAAAGCAATCGTTATAATACTAATTGAATACATTTTAATTCCTTTGTTTAACAGTTCTATCAGATTATTAGACAGACTTCTATTCATATTAGACAGAACCGTTAATGAAGACGGCGAACAAGAGGGAGAATGTGAGCACTGTGTGCTCAGGCGCTGGCGCTCTCAGCGCCGTCAAAATAAATGTCCCGCCTTGAACGCATCGGCCAAACAGAAAAACGTATCAAACTTATCGGCCAATGCCGATATTTGAAAAATGCCAAATATCGGCCGATATATCGGCCTTGGCAGTATATATCGGTCGACCACTAGGTATGATACTGAACCTTATGTTGGTAGCAGGTATAACTGTTTTTGCTTGAGTGCAGCAAGGTACAGAGACATAGGTTCAGGGATATTTTGTTGGTTCTGTCAGTTGGGAAAAGAACCAGGGGTGGGGGAGGATGCAGTGTTTTTTTTTTTTTTTTGTTATTTGTTCTTGGTAGTTAAAATTTCCCCATCAGACACTTGTCAGACACATCAGACATTAACAGTCTCTTACTTGGTCACACTCTATTATTATGCAAATCGGAGACCCAGAAGGTAGATTTATTTTGGTCACAGGTCTCATATTTGGCCAGCATATTACTATGCTGAATGATTACGCACCAAACAAAGACTGTCCGAAATTTACATTTGCTCATTTGTTATTCAATGAGCACTGCAAAGGTCAAGGAGTCTGTGCTGGAGACTTTTGCGTGATGGACGACAGATTGGATGAATCCTCGTCAGGCACCCTAGTCAATCCTAGATCCTCTTTGGTTCTTAAAAACCTATGCAGACCCTAGTAAAAAAGTCATCTTTTTAAAATAATGAATTTCATACTAAGTACGTTCAAATCTATTAACATATGTACTGACATATCGCTCGAGAGTAAGTGATATAAAAATTATAACTAAACTGCATTTGGAGTACTACTTGTGCACAATGCACATTTCTTAATATTAAGCCTAAAATGTGTTTTAATGTCACTATTGATGAGGACTATATGATATTTGAATGATATCAGTCTTTAATTGCAAGATATTAAACCCCTAACCCCTAAAGTGTACCTAAAGTATACTTGCAATAGTTACACTTTAGCACAATCAAATATACTTTAGTATATATTTAGTTGTACTTAAGCACTACTTCCACACAATTAAAGTGCATTAAATATAAGATTAGTTGTTCCAATTTAGCAGACTTTATGTATACCAGTTTAGTATACCAAAAGTACAATTGCAGGGTATTTTTATTGGGACTGCCCCCTAATAGTCGACTAACCGTTAGTCGTCCACAAGAGGCTTGTCGACCAGAATTTTATTAGTTGCTCAGTCGCAGAAAAAACAGATCGTTAACGGCTGGTCTATGTGGTAATAAATTGGGCAGGACATCCAAACGCTCGCCATTCATCGAACTCAATTATGGCTTATCATCTGAAATATGTTAGTAGCAGCAACTTTACATGGCCGCTCAATCTAATGTTAACCTAGAAAAATGTGCGCTGTTCAAGTGTCTGTGCAGAAAAGGGAAGCTGAATAGTAGCATGCTTACAGTCACTTGCTCTTAAAATACTCCGTCATTTTTGGTCATACAGATAAGAATAATGTGTTTTTCGAATCTGTAAAGACTCTGTTAATTTGTGTGCACTCATAATAACAACAAAACATTGCGCTTTTGTAAAATAATGAAAGCAAACAGGATGCGTATTCTGCCGTCTCGGTCTATGTGAACTTGAGCGTGAAACTCTGTGTATATTTGCCTTACAGACATGAAAAATATATCTATAGAGAGTGAAATGTCTACTTTCAAATAAATCAATTCAAATGGAAAACAAATATTCTCAGATTATGTAATCCGTAGGAAACTTGCATACAGGTGCGTCCACTACTGCGGAGATGGCGAGTCAGTGTCGCCGACTTCATCTCTTAAGCTGAAAACAAAGAAAGCACTAGTTTATCAAATTATTAAAATGTTAATGCAAAATGTTAATGTTAATGTTAACCCTCCTTACTAGGTGAACAAAGGCCTTCTGTAGCGAATCGTTGCGTTTTTGTAAGAAAAATATCCATATTCAAAACGTAATAATCACTTTAATGTAGCTTGCACCAACAGTTGTACACGGAAGCAGTTCCGGGCTGATGAGGTCAGCGCTGCGCATGTGCTGGTGAGTCTCGTGAAAACCAACGTTTACAGGATCAAAGGAAGCAAAGTTTCCTTACTTTAGCAAAAGGAAAACCAGTCTCCTCTTGGCTTTTTCAAGCCACAAGCTTTTGAAATCTTGATGTCAAAATCCAGCATTTTTCCAAAAATCCCTGGCGCCTAAAAGGTTAAAGTGATTGTTACGTTTTGAATATGGATTTCCCTTTCGATACTTCACTCGTACTGCTAGACGCATATGGGAAAAAAGCTTTTTTTTTTTGGCGACAAAGCCCGCCAGAATGGGCGGGGCATCTGGCTATATAAGCGGGGGAGATCGATGGCCAGCCTTGTGGTGCTCGAGCGCCATTTATGGTTGACGCTGACGGAGATTAAGGACGCGGATAAGATCCCCTTCTTCGATGCTCCTGTCTCCCCCAAGAGCCTTTTTGGCCCAGCGGTCGAAGGATTTGCTGAACGCTTCACGGAGGCACAGAAATCGTCACAGGCTATGCGACATTTCCTGCCTAAGCGCTTCAGCTCCGCTGCTGCCTCAGCTCGCCCAAAATCTGTGTGAGCCAAAATCATCACAATTAAAAGAACCAAGACTTAAACTACTTCAGTCTCTGTGCATTGAATTTATTTAATACACGAGTTTCACAATTTAAGTTGAATTACTGAAATAAATGAACTTTTCCACGACATTCTAATTTATTGAGATGCACCTGTATATGGGCTAATTTTCATTTTTGGGTGAACTAACCCTTTAATAGGCAATGCAGGCAATTAGAGGCTCATTATTATTATTTAAATGGTTTATTAATAAACGTGCAATTAGTTGACTGCTGCAAATTAACGACTACTAGTCGACCAGAAAAATCTTTATTCGAGGGCAGCCCTGATTTTGATTAAGTACATAAATATGTAAATGTATTTGTAGTATACTTAGCACAAAATAAATGTATTTCAAATACATTTTAGTATATTTAGTTTTCACTAGGGCAGGTTCAGATAGATAAGACGTAAGGCCGGTTTCACACTGCACGCGTAAGCAGAGCATAAGCAGCGCATATTTTTTCGGCGCCCATGTTAACAGATTAGAGCATTCACACCGCACGCAGAGGCGGCACGGCAGAGCATAGCAAGAGCAAAGCAGAAGCGGCAGTGCCACGATCTTTTCGGCGCCGAGTCTATTTTTGCTGCACCGCTTACGCTGAATTAAAGCCACAGTGCATTTTTCTTGATCAAAATTGACCTGATTAACATGAAAAATAACACATTTCACCATAAAATGAACTACATGTAAGTGATTCACAATCACCATATGAAATTTTTTTTAAAAAGGGTACAACAGGGCTAAATGCACACGTTAAGAAAAAATGTACTTTTCACTACGCCCATAATTTATGATTACAGAAAAATATATCGTTTGTATTAAACATTTATGGAGCAACAGATTTTGTGTGAAAAATCATCAAAAAAAGTGTTTTTTGTTTAAAGATTTTATAAATGTATGAGGTAGCAAGGGGGGCCTTTTACCCCACACGGGCACACAGTATTGATACAAATACTTATGCTAAAATAATGTTTTTTTTTAAATAATTAAGTTAATACTTGTTCAAAACAACCACTTTAGCAAAGTGTTTCTGCTTATTTTGATAAATATATATATATTTTTTTTTTTGTAAATATACTGTCATTAAAATATGTTAATATAAAATATATTTTAAAATACAGAAACAAAATCAGTTTAAAAAGTAAAGATTCTGAAAGCACTTAAGGAAATACCATACTAATTTTATATAGATTTACAGTATAACAAATTATATTTTATTATATGATATGATTATTATCATGTTTTTAAAAATGGTTTCATTATAAACATGGTGATTATCTCTAAGATTGACACCCAACATAATGATATTTACCATCTGACAACCATGTCATGTCAACAACTGGAAAAGTCAGCCATCTATTAATTATCATGTTAATTATTGTGCCTTTAGACCTAACAGCAGGGGAGCTTTTTACCCCAAATACCATACTTTTACATTATTGTAAAAGTTATTGAAAAACTGTTGCTTTAATTATCTTAAACAAAACTGGGAATCATTAAGAATACCTTTTTCTCAAACTATATTCAATAATTTTTGCGATTTTAATTTGCTACTTAAATCTACAACATTTAAAAAAAAAACATCAAATATTAGATCAAGTTAGCACAGAATCAACTACACGAAAACACATCACTGCCAGGAGTTATTACCCAAACCAGGGTTTCCGCAGGTCTTAAAAAAGTCTTACATTTAGTTGTATCAAATTTAAGGCCTTAAAAAGTCTTAAATTGTACAAGAAAGTCTTAATTATGATTTCAAGAGGTCTTAAATTTGGGGACGGAAAGAGCAGAATTGCGATATGGCTGAATGTGACGATTAAACTTCAAAAGGCTATGATTTCATGAAATGAACATGAGCGCCACACGTTCAAAGTCCGGCGCTGCGCTGCTTTGTTTACAGCGTTACCGGGGAAACAGTTATATTTCTACCAAACGGTCCACCTGCTGTCAGAGAATGAATGAGCATTTTCAATAAAACTGATGTTTTGTTCCGAGTTTAGACAAATGCAAAAATCGACCCATGTTTTTACCCTGCAAACACGCAGAGCTTTAAATGTGAACTGGTGGATCGATAATAAGGTCAACGCATTATAAAAATCTAATAGGGGTGTGCGATATGCATGGTCTGCGATATCGTAATTGTTGTTTTAACGATGTGCGATTTTATATTATCGAGTATATCGCGAAAAGCAAACAAAACACCTACAGAGTGCGCGCATACATTACATGATGAAGTCTAGTAGT
>NW_015664459.1:75946-77131 GCF_001515625.1 Sinocyclocheilus rhinocerous | reverse complement strand
TATGATATAATTAATATCATGTTTTTAAATATGATGGTTTCATTATAAACATGGTGATTATCTCTAAGGTGGACGACACCCAACATAATATATGATATTTACCATCTGAATCTAACCATGTCATGTCAACAATTGGAAAAGTCAGCCATCTATTAATTATTGTGATAATTATTGTGCCTTTCGCCCCAACAGCAGGGGCGCTTTTTACCCCAATAGCATACTTTTACATATTCTTCTCGTTATTTAAAAACTGTTGCTTTAATCATCTTCAACCAAACAGGGAATCATTAAGAAGACCTTTGTCTCAAAATATATTCAATAATTTTTAGCGATTCTCATTTGTTACTTAAATCTACAACATTTTAAAAAAAAAACATCAAATATTAGAGTTAGCACAGAATCAACTACACGAAAACACATCACTGCCAGGAGTTATTACCCAAACCAGGGTTTCCGCAGGTCTTAAAAAAGTCTTACATTTAGTTGTATCAAATTTAAGGCCTTAAAAAGTCTTAAATTGTACAAGAAAGTCTTAATTATGATTTCAAGAGGTCTTAAATTTGGGGACGGAAAGAGCAGAATTGCGATATGGCTGAATGTGACGATTAAACTTCAAAAGGCTATGATTTCATGAAATGAACATGAGCGCCACACGTTCAAAGTCCGGCGCTGCGCTGCTTTGTTTACAGCGTTACCGGGGAAACAGTTATATTTCTACCAAACGGTCCACCTGCTGTCAGAGAATGAATGAGCATTTTCAATAAAACTGATGTTTTGTTCCGAGTTTAGACAAATGCAAAAATCGACCCATGTTTTTACCCTGCAAACACGCAGAGCTTTAAATGTGAACTGGTGGATCGATAATAAGGTCAACGCATTATAAAAATCTAATAGGGGTGTTAATTATCTAGTATATCATGAAAAGCAAACAAAACACAGCAGGTTAGACTAGTGCACGTGCGCATTTATAGTGCGTTCTTTCACTGCATGAATCAGTCTATTAAAATGCATTTAGAATTATATAATTCAAGATATGGGGCAGAAAATGTATATATTTATATAATTTCATATAGTTAATATCACACGAAGAGTGCCGTTTTTTCTCCAAAAGTCAGCATGATTACAAATGTGATATTGATTTTATACAACAGTTCAATAAACAAGAAGTTAATATTAAGAGACTTA
>NW_015664459.1:74676-75546 GCF_001515625.1 Sinocyclocheilus rhinocerous | reverse complement strand
CGATATGCATGGTCTGCGATAATATCGTAATTGTTGTTTTAACGATGTGCGATTTTATATTATCGAGTATATCGCGAAAAGCAAACAAAACACCTACAGAGTGCGCGCATACATTACATGATGAAGTCTAGTAGTTTAGACTAGTGTGCATTTATAGTGCATTCTTTCACTGCATGAATCAGTCTATTAAAATGCATTTAGAATTATATAATTCAAGATATGGGGCAGAAAATGTATATATTTATATAATTTCATATAGTTAATATCACACGAAGAGTGCCGTTTTTTTCTCCAAAAGTAAGCATGATTACAAATGTGATATTGATTTTATACAACAGTTCAATAAACAAGAAGTTAATATTAAAAAACTTACGTTTTAGACACCATATTTCCTGTTTTTCCTCTATTTCTCCAACAAAAATCATTCCAAACACAGCCACAGCGCTGTTCTGCGTCTCTGAGCAACAGGAAGGTGTTTCGTTCCTGAATGAATCAACCGTTTAAATGATTCGGTTCAATCGCAATGACTCACTTAACAGTGACTTACTGCCACCTACTGGTGGTTTTAATTTCACATTTAAAGTATCTTCATTTTTTAAATAATTTCAAACATCAGTTTTTAATGTTTTATGTTTAAAAAAATCTAAACATTATTTATGCATTTGTAACTGCAGGTTAAAGTATTAATTGTCCCTCAGAGCTGCATTAAACAGTGTGTAAATACATCTAAATGCCACTTCTAATGTAGCTTCTGTGTTTCCAATGCATTGCAAAGATACATTTTGTTGATACTGATTTCATTTGCTTGGTGACAACCCAAAAGCAAGAATTTGACTCAAAAGATGGTGCACACTTTTAGAAAAAATGGCT
>NW_015664459.1:53342-74648 GCF_001515625.1 Sinocyclocheilus rhinocerous | reverse complement strand
TTATTGCCCAAACTTCAAAGGCCTGTTTAAATTATTAAAACTAGAGGCATTTATTAACTTTAAGATTACTTTTTATCATGTAAACTACCTATATGCATCATGTTATATGCACGTGTGTGTGGGACAGAGGGGAACACGGCCGCATCACAGCAGAGTATGCTGCCCATATCATAAACCAAAGCACATGACAGACAGTTGTCGGAGAACACCTGAAAAGTGTGACCGAATAAACGATACTCGTCTGTATTTGCAGTACACAAGCCGCGGTTCAGCTGTTTCAGTATGAAAGCACAATCGGCGCGCGCTGCTCCCGCTCTGCATATGCGCCACTTCTGCGCTGCCTCTGCTCTGCTTGTGCGTCCAGTGTGAAACCGGCATAAGGTGTGGAAACTGAATCCGTCTTTGCTGTCGGACCCAAAATTTTACAACATTTTAGGAGACTCACTACAAAATTACTGGTCAGATAATAAAAACTCACCTGTCTGCCCTGCTATAAGGTGGGATGCAGCTAAGGCTACAATCTGGAGATCCGTTATTTCTTATACTGCTGCACATATGCATAGTACAACTCCCACTCAAACTAACTAGTCTGCATTATGCCATGCTAGGGCCAAAATTTATTGTTTCTTTCCAAACTAAATGATTATACAAATGAATCTGGTAGATTGTTAGAATATCAGATTTTTAAAAAATCGATCTGAGAGAGCAATTAAATCTCTAAAGATCTAAAGATGTTGGATGGTATCACTATATATGATCCTGCACTTATTGAAGGGATAGTTCACCCAAAAATGAAAATTCTGTCATTTATTTTGCACCCGCATGTAATTCCAAACCCGTAAGACCTTTGTTCAACTTTGGAACACAAATTAAGATATTTTTGATGATATCCAAGAGCTTTCTAACCCTCCATAGACAGCAAGGGAACTACAAAGGTCAAAGCAAAGAAATGTAGTAAGGACATTGTTAAAATAGTCCATGTGACATAGGGATGCTCATTTGTAAAATAAAGAAAAATAGGATGCCGCATTTTGCTGTTTCCTTTCATGCAGCACAAAAATGAACTGAAACTCTGCATGCTACTTGTTGCACAGTTTTTTCTTTATTTGTGTTAATTTATTATTTAAGTAAAATATATTTCTCGTATAGGCCTATTTATTCATTATATCCTAGTGTTATTATGCTTTCTCTCATGCAGAAGAGCTGCTGGTGCGTGATGTGACCATGTGAATCCTTGTGTTCTGTTGTTTGCTGCTTTTTTCGCATGCAAAATTAATCCCTGGAGAACAAATTGTGGTATTTTAATGGGTCACACACTTATCCTTTCTAATTTAATTCAGTTCTACTTTTAAATAATCTTGTTTAGGAGAAGTAATCGAAATGAACATCCCTAATGTGACATCAGGAGTTCAACCGCAATGTTATGAAGCAACGGGAATACTTTTTGTGTGCATGGGTGTCTGCCAGGAGCTGCACCCATGTCGAGGTTATAAAACCTGATGAACATAAATGGAGTGGACGAGCCCTCAGCGTTGCAGATATCATGCATTGACTCCCCAGAAAGAAAGGCCTTGGAGGCCGCCACACTTCTAGTTGAGTGCGCTCAGACCCCTAGAGGAGAAAGGACATCAGAGGACTCATAGGTTTAAGGATATAGCATCCACAATCTACTGGCTTAAAGTCTTCTTGGTTACAGGGAGACCCTTTTTGGGTGGACCAAAACAGACAAATAACTCGTCACATTTCCTCCACAGGGCAGCTCTATGGACATAAGTGTCCAGTGCTCTCACTGGACACACCAGATTAAGCTTCTCTTGATCCGGGTCCATAAAGGGAGAATGACAGAAAGTCTGCAGCACAAGCCAAATCCCAGGACGGGACCTTGGAGCATGCCAGAGGCCTCAGCCTCAGGGCACCACAGAGGAAACGTGTAACCAACGGGTTTCTCCCCAATGACTGACCACAAAGAGGGGCATGGTAAGCAGCTAAAGCTGCCACGTACACCTTCAGGGTGGGGGTGGGGGGTGGGGGAACCTCCAGCACTGAACCTATCAGGCAGAAGTAGTGAAAAGTTTCCACTTGAAGGAGTACAGTTTCCTTATGGATGGAGCTCTGGACTGGAGTATGGTCTCAATAAGCTCAGTATTCACTGCATCGCCAAACAGGCCAGAAGGCACAAGCGGGAAGTCCAGCAGAAAGAGCCTGTCCTTTTCCTTTATTTCAGACAAGTTCAGCCACAGATGCCTCTCCGTAGCTGCTAAGGCCGCCATAGACCCCCGATGGCTCTAGCGATCTCTTTGAGGGACGGAGAGACAAGTCTGCGGCCCAACACAGCTCTTTGATGTCGTAGGCTTTCACTTCCTCACCCTCATCAAGCTCTTTAATCAGGTCGGCTTGGTAAGCCTGGTGTGCAGGCAAGCCCCAGCCTGACCTGCTGCTGTGTATGCTTTACCCACCAAAGCAGAGGAAGTTCGAAGTGGCTTGGTGAGTAGTGGCAGGGCCTTGAGGGACGATGCAGACCTGGGAGACAGATAGCTCGTAAGCATCTGCTCTACCTGAGGCATCGCCCCATAGCTGTACTCCCTCAGCCCCATGACATTAGAGTAGTTTTTATCATAGGGCTGAAGAGACAGGCTGAAAACGTTTTCGCCCATGATCTAGACACATCAGTGTAAAGATTGGGGAAAAACGATAGGCCCCGGCGTGGAGGTAGCCACTTATAATGCAGGAAATGTTCATCCAGCTTGCTTTTTGGACGCTCATCCAGCTTGTTTTCCGGCAGGCCAACCGATGTTAAGTTTGGTCACCGCCTGAGTCACTACCTCCAGCAGCTCCTCGTACTGGATGGACTGGGGTGGCGAGTCAACAGTCTCATCCACATCGGTGCCCTCCACATCAACCTCCCTGGAGGAAGACAGGCAAAGCGTCGAGCCCTCTCCCAGGTGGGAAGACCGATCCCTGAGAGAGAGAGCACTTCATCTGGTGGGTGAGGGCGAAGAAAGGGACAAGCTCGTATCCAACCCCTCCACCAGATCCATTTGCAATCCCCACGACCACAGCCGCCACACTGCCTCGGCAGACGCGGGACCCAAGCTGCGAGGAACGCTTGCGAGGGCGTCCACCTCGAAAAGCGGCCAGCGGGAGCAGAGCAGCTCCCTTGAGAGCTGACTGAGCGTGCTCCGCTCCTAAACAAACAATGCAGATACTGTGTGTATCTCCACCCATAATGAAGTGTGGGCAGGGAGGAACATGCAGCCTAAAACGCAGCTTGTCACTACTCTTTTTACTCACGATGAAAATAAGAAAAGTTGTACACTGGCACAACACAACATGCAAGACAAACAGACACAGAGCACTTACTGAAGAAGCAAAAGCTGTCGCTGTTGCCACCACATGCTTTTAAGCTTCTGGGTTCTTTACATCCTACCTATAACGTCTCGCCATTCCATTGGACTGATTCCACACATGCTTCAGAGCGTGGTCATGCAGAGGCGCTCCTAAAGTGTTCCGACGCAGCGTGAGTTCCCCCAAGAGGAACAAAAATAACTACTTTATTTAACGACTTCTCAGTCTACCACCATTCAGGAGAGTACCACAACGTATGCGTGTGGCACTGTTGACATAGAACATGCATGTGCTGTTCCTTGTTTACAAGCAGAGGAATGCACATGCATGTATCGTAGTACTCTCTGACTGACCCGGAAGAGAAGAAATTGTTGAATAAAGTTCTTATTTTTGTTTTCTTTGCGCACAAAATGTTTTCTCGTAGCTTCATAAAATTACGGTTGACCCACTGATGTCACATTGACTATTTTAACAATGACCTTACTACGTTTCTGTGCCTTGACCGTGGTAGTTCACTTGCTTGTCTATGGAGGGTTAGAAAGCTCTCGGATTTCATCAAAAATATCTTAAATTGTGTTCCAAAGATGAATGAAGGTCTTGCAGGTTTTGGAACTACATAAGGGTAATTAATAACAGAATTTTCATTTTTGGGTGAACTAACCCTTTAAACAATGCTTTTCGATACTGATATGAATCACTGTATTGTTCACAAAGCAGTGCTACATAATTAGATTTTCAAGCTTTTTTTCAATAATATTTCTCTCCCTGTTATTTCCGATGAAGAGAGAGATTAACTTAATTTACCTATAACTTCAGAAGAGGCCATGGAAGCAATATAATCAGTGCTTATTGTTCTCTCCTTTGATACTGAAAAAACTTTTTACAGAGTTGAGTGGGACTTTTTGCCACTCTTAAAAAATTTAACCTAGGACATACTTTTATCAGATGTTTCAGTCGCTTCATTCTGCATAGGAGGAGGCACAATGCAGGATTGCCCTTCTTTATCTTTGCTTTTTGCTCTAGTCATTGAACCCCTAGCAGAAGTCATTAGACAGAGCAAAGCTTTTCATGGGATTACAGTGGGATGAGAAGATCATTGAGAAGTTCTAGTTCAGTATTATTGGAATGTATTTCTTGCTATAGTAGTCTCTCAGGCTATAAAATAAATCTTTCTAAATCCATTGCATTACTTTTAAACATCTTTTCTTTAGAACACCTACACTTAATCTCCCCCTTCCAAATATCGGGAAATGGCTTCAGATATCTTGGCTTTTTTTTCCCCACAGACTCGCTTAATAATCTTAAAAACAATAATAACATGGTGTTGTCACAGTCACCAGCTCCTTTCACCATGCCTGTCACAGGACTGGTCATCTCAGCGCACTGCATTTCCCATCATCCCCTCTGGCTGCCACCTGTGCACACTCGGCAATCACCACACCTGTCTGCCATCAGCCTCATCAGTTCCTCTACATAAGCCAGCACCAAACACACATGGTTGTCTGGTCTCGTCTATTCCTAGAACATCATAGTCTGCTAAGTTGTTCATTTATGTGCATCTACTTACCCGGCTCCTCTCTCAGGATACTTATCAGTCTTCCTCAGTCATCGGCTTAGCTATCCAGGACAATCTCCACCTGCAAAGACTCTGGGATTAATATAAAGGATAAGTTGGACTCTGATTCTCATTAACTGACTCTTACCTGAGATCACCGCTTTCCCCTCTGCACATCCCACTTCAATAAACCTTGCTGAAGTGTACTTACCTGTGTCGATCCACTCCATCTGGTCCTTTGTCCAAGTCATCACCTGTCATAGCCGCCGATCTCCAGTCATTACCCATAATGGCCTTTGATCGTTAGTCATTAGCCATCAGGGCCGCCAGTCCCGGATCAGCACACAACATGGCCGCTAATCTCCATTTCTCACCCATCATGATCGCTGATCATCAGTCATCACCCATTATGGCCACCATCACTGAATCATCACCTGTCATGGCCACCTGTTCAGAGTCAGAATTCCAGATGACCGCCCTTCTAGAGTCTGATCTGAGGTCCCATCCAGTCCCTGTAATTTCTCCAAAGCCCTGTCCAGTTCCAGAGTTCAGTCACAAGTCCGCTCCAACCCCAGAGTTCAGGAATGAGTCTGTTCAAATCTCAGAGTTCTGTGGTGAGTCCCTTCTAAAGTTACTTTCAGTCCTAAAGTCCATACGAGAATTCCATCCAGACCAAGCACCCAGTTCAGAACACACCCCAGAGATGGCTCCAATGCCGAATTGACTTCAGTGACTGAGTGCAACACAGTGTGATGGCTTCAACATCTGAACTCAGCTCATCTCGCTCTCGCCCAGAGCCCAGCCTGGATCCTGCATTTGTCACAGAGTTAAGCCAGGAGCTTTCTCCTGTTCCAGAACCTGTTACAGAGCCTGCCCCAGTCCATGAATCCGTTCCAGAGAATGAAAGCACAGAGTAGGCTCTGGTTCCTGAGTCTAGCCCTGGGAGAGCCTCTGTTCCCGAGTCTAGCCCAGAAGAGGGCCTCCGTTCCCGAGTCTAGCCCAGAGAAAGCTCCTGTTCCCGTATCTAGCCTAGAGAAGGCCTCTGTTCCTGAGTTTAGCCCAGAGAGGGCTCCTGTTCCCAAGTTTAGCCCAGAGAAGTCTCCTGATCCCGAGTTTACCCCTTTCACTGGTGAGTTTAAAATATTCTAGCGGTCCCCCCAGAGTGAGTTTTTTTTTATTTTTTTAGGCGACCATTATTTTAGAACGTTTCTCCTTATTGTTTCCATGGCAACGCGTCATGTTTGTCAAGTGACACACCACGGCCACAATAACACTGTATGACAGATGGATCGCTTTTATTTCCTTTTTTATTCAAAATATTCATAAACTTGCTTACCATACCATCAACTATCTGACATTCCGATTCACAAATATGTGTAAATGAGTGTGTTTTGTCATTTAAAAACCTTTATAAATGATCTTGATCATGATCAATAACGTGAGATGGGCACCGCCATGTTTGTTCGTGCTGCAGTTAAGGGAGTCCTGTCAGTCGGATTTACAGCACGTAAATGTATCAGTTTCTCCCAAAATACATGTAAGTAAGTGGCCGGTGAACTGGGAGAAGATAGAGTGAAGTTTATAGTTACTTACACTATGTGTATCTGATATTAATAAAACACGTCGGCAAGTTATATTTGAATGTATTGTTATTGCTGCTTCCATAAACATCCGTGTGTATTTTACGGACTCTTAATGTATTGTTTTACTAGTACTTGTGTGTATTTAAATGTCTGAAACCTAAAATAAACATTATGTGGTTAAAAACACTGCATAGTTGTGATAATATGACAAGCGCAGTGCACGTTTCTCTCTGGCTCAGCGTCAGCCAAAGCGCGAAACCACAGTTTGAATTTGGCAGTTATGTGACATCACCGAACGTTCTAAATCCCATATGTGGGACCGTACTCCCAGGGGCACGGAAATAAAAATCCCATATGTGGGACCGTACCGCTCAACAGGTTAATCCAGAGAGGGATTCTGTTCCCGAGTTTAGCCCAGAGATGTCTCCAGTCCCCAAACACAGCTCAGAAGATAACTCCTCAGCCCGAGTTCAATCCAGAGATGGATCAGGCCCCAGAGTTCAGCCTTGATAGAGCTCCAGCTACGGATCACTGCCTGGTTAGGACTCCAGTTCCAGACTTCAGTCTTGAGCCTAATCCAGCATCTGACCACAGCCCAATATCTGTTTCAGCTCCTGCCTCTGAACAAGGCTCAGGGTTTGCTCCAGCCCCTGACCAGAGTACAGTGCAGGCTCCATCCCCTGACCAGAGTCCAGTGGCAGTTCTCGTTCCAGAACTTAGCCCAGTGCAGGTTCTCATTTCAAAACTGAGCCCAGCACTGTATGTTTTACCATCAGAATTCTCCGGTGACAAGTCAACCAAATCAGAATCTCCTGCTATCCTGAGTGCTACACCTGAGTCTCCTGATATCGGGGCCATCATACAAGTACCCAGCCAGACAGTGCTAGGCTTGAATGACTCCGAGTCCCTTCTGCAATGGATTGCTCTCCCTGTTACAGCGGTGGCCATAATGTGTGTTTGGGCCACTTACTGCTCTTCAGTTCATAAATTCACTCCAGAGTCCTACCAATCCTCAGAGCTCTGTCTGTTGTTGATGCCGGCTTGTGAGTTCCCTGCCTGTCCTGCCTCCACTATAGAAGTCATCCTAGAGCCTCCCATCAGTCCAAATTTTACTGCAGTGGTAGTGAACTCTCTGTTTGTTCTATCTCAGCCAAGGAGACCATTTCTGAACTCCCAAAATTCCATGTCCAGGAATATAACCACAGACATTTTAGCCCATTCTGAATTTCCAGTCTGCCTGAATACGACCAAGGAGGTCGTTCCAGAGTCTTATGTCTGTCCAAATATGACTAGGGTGGTCAGTTCTAAGTCTTCAACGGCCCTCCAGATGCCCGTCTCTCAGCCAGCCCTCCAGATGTTGGCTAACCAACCGGCACTCCAGCCCGTCTCAAGCCAGCCGGCACTCCAGACATTTTCAAGCCAGCCGGCGCTCCAAGACTTAAAATGCCAGCCAGCACTCCAGTCAATCTCAATTCTTCTGTCACAGTCAACAGCTCCTTTCCCCATGCCTGTCACAAGACCAGTCATCTCAGTGACTGATTTCCCATCATCCCCTCTGGCTGCCACCTGTGCACACTTGGCAATCACTACACCTGTCGGCCATCAGCCTCATCAGTTCCTCTACATAAGCCAGCACCAAACACGCATGGTTTTCTGGTCTCGTCTATTCCTAGAACTTCATAGTCTGCTAAGTTGTTAATTTATGTGCATCTACTTACCCGGCTCCTCTCTCAGGATACTTACCAGTCTTCCTCAGCTATCCAGGGTCATCTCCACCTGCAAGGACACTGGGATTAATGTAAAGGATAAGTTGGACTCTGATTCTCATTAACTGACTCTTACCTGAGATCACCGCTTTCCCCTCTGCATATCCTACTTCAATAAACCTTGCTGAAGTGTACTTACCCGTGTCATCGTCTTGTGTATTGCTGACAGGTGTTTACTCACAATTTAATTTCTAGGGAGAATAAATGTAAAGAAAAAGAAATATCCTTCCCAAGCTTTTATATTTACTCCAATCTATACCTAGTTAATTACAAAGTAAATTTTCTTTAATAGAATGTCCAGATCTTAATAAACACCTATCAAAGTTTATCTGGAATAATAAAATGCCACAGATCAAATTTTCCAAATGAACAAAGCCAAAAGACAAAGATGGGGTTGCCTTGCCAATTCGCTCGTTAACTGATTATTAACCGTTAACCGACAAGATTATTTTAAATTAGAATTTAATTAAATTAGAAAGGATAAGTGTCTGTGACCCCAAAAATACTAACATTTGTTTCCCGGGATTCCCCCGATTCACATGGTCATGATATCACATCACGCACCTGCAGCCTGCATATATTTATTTATTTATTTAATGAATAAATAGGCCTATACAAGAAATATATTTTTACTTAATAAATTAATAAAATGAAAGAAAAGCTGTGCAACAAGTATCCTAGTATGCAGAGTTTCGGTTCATTTTTGTGCTGCGCGAAAGGAAACCAGACAGCAGAAAGTGGCATCCTATTTTTCTTTAGGCTTATTTTACAAAACCACAAAGATTAGTTTTTATTGTGAATGTACACAAATAAAGGCAAACCTTTTACAATTCCGATTATCTTTATGACTAAAAGGAGTAGTTTCTTCCACTGTTAGAAGGAAAAAATTCAAGTGATTGCGCTGGTGCCGCATGCACGCACACAGTTAAGCATTGCTACCTTGACAATGCAGCCTGTTCATTATCATAATAAAATACAGTCAGTCAAACATGGAAAAACAACACACTGCTTACTTTAAATATGTAACAAAATCTGTGCCGTTAAGTGTTATCACCGTACCGCCATGATGTTATGCACAACATTTTGTTTTACGTGGATATTGGAACGCGAGTGAAGTAGGATAGGCTACATAATAAATAATAATTTGGCATTCAAATACATTGCGAATACGGAAACATTTGATTTTGTGTCGATTGAGAGACCCAATGTTGGTTTCAGTTTCATTGTAGCCTAAATGAATTTGATTTGGCTTGTCATTTATATTGCTATAGCTTCCTATATTTTTAATTCTTGTTCTTTTCTAAATACTGTTAATTTAAAGGATTTGTTGTGTAGTGAGGGGAACTAAAATAGCCTAGCTATGTTTACAGGCGCGCACACAGTTAAGCATTGCTACCTTGACAATGCAGCCTGTTCATTATCATAATAAAATACAGTCAGTCAAACATGGAAAAACAACACACTGCTTACTTTAAATATGTAACAAAATCTGTGCCGTTAAGTGTTATCACCGTACCGCCATGATGTTATGCACAACATTTTGTTTTACGTGGATATTGGAACGCGAGTGAAGTAGGAAGAAGTGCTCACTAACACAGATTTAGACAGATTTGTGAACAATATTTGATAGAAATAGGCCTTTTGTGTACATAGAAAAAGTCTTAGATCTTTGAGTTCAGCTCGTGACAAATGGGGGCAAAAACAAAAGTGTTGTGTTTATAATTTTGTTCAGTGTATATACTGTATATATATACTGTGTGTATATATATATATGTGAAGAGTTTGGTTCCAAAACCAAAATAAAAAAAATGAGTTTCCACCAAAATCAGTATTGTATCTGGTCGGTTTTGAAAAGTAAATTTTTTATTTTACACAAAATGCGATATCCGCAGAGTTATTCTGTCATGTTTCCTCCCTTTTTTTCAAAAACGCGACAAACGCCTTTTTTCCCTTCTCTGCAGAATGCGATATATCCGCTCAACCAATCACAGCACACCATTCCACGCACTGTAGACAGTAATGTCGCTTTATCGCTTTGAATACACCCGGCATCCTAGACAACGGAGGTCGTATTTGAACTGGCTTTCTTGAACTGTCTGTCTACCTGGAAATATCAGTCTGCCCTGAACTAAATGCCTGTATTATAATGACAACGGAGGTTGTTCCCCTGTCGCTGGCGCTCACGATGCTGGAAGTGGCCTTATGGTGTGTGTGGGCAGTACACACCGTTTCAAACCCCCCTGATCATCCTGAACTCCCGCCCAGTCTCCCTCTCCCACCATTTCTGCACCAGTCCTCACCATCGCCTCCGCTGTCTCCTATCAGCCCCTCAACTCACCCACAGTCCACCATCTGTGTGGTAAGATTGCCGCAGGTCTGCCAGTCTCCAACGGCGTCGTGGCTGGAGGATCCCTTGTCTCCGCCTTCAGCCTCTGAGTCCTAGACTCCGCCTCGGCCCGTTGACCCAGCGGCTCCAACATGGCTCCTAGCTCCCTCCTCTCCACCATGGCCCGTCAGTTCACCAGCTCCGCCAGGCTCCCAACGTCCCTCTGGCTCCACCTTGGTCAGTCGTCAACCATCCTCTGCCTTGGGACTCCACTCCTCCGGCTGTGCCTCGTCACTCCGTCCCTCTGGCTCTGTCAGGCTCCTCCTTCCTTCCGCCTCCATCTTGGTCCTCTGTTGCTCCAATGCGGCCTTCCGGATCCCCGCCTTCACCTCGGTTGCCGGAGCCAACTGCTTCGTCTTGGCCCTACAGATACTTAGCGTCACCCTGGCTCTTCGGCTCTCCGTCTCTGCCTCGGGCTTCACCACCACCTGCTCCGCTGCCGTCGGTCAGCCCCCTGGAGCCATCAACCCTTCCTCCACCATGGCTCCTCCCTCCGTCGGCTCCACCGTGGGCCGCCATCCTGGCTGGGGTCCGGGTCCCGCCTGACTCTTCCTGTTTCCTCCTGGCTCCTCCCTCTGTCTGATCCACCTTGGCTCCTTCTGTCTCCATCCTGGCTCCTCCCTCCATCTGATCTGCCCTGGTTCCTCCTGTTTCCTCCATGGCTCCTCCCTCTGTCGTCTCTACCCTGGACTCTGTTCGTCATCCTCCTACCAGTTGTCTGTCCTCAGCCTGAACCTCCACCTGTATTGTCAGCCTGCCTTCCTGCCAGCCCTTTGCCGTCCCCTGTCACCATCCCATATCCACTCCTTTGTCATCCTCCAAAGTCCCCCTCTGTCCCTCCCTTTGTCTCTGCGGCGCGAGGTTGCGCCTTCCGGGAGGGGGGCAAACTATCACACCCCAGGACTGTTTTGTTGTGTTTTCATTCCCCATGTGCTCAGTTTGACCTAGTTTACTGTCTATGTCTGATTATGTCATTTGGTTCAAGTGTGTCTTGTTAATTATCATCATTTGCCTGTGTATTTAGGTTCAGTCTGTCCTGTGTTCCCTCATCCAGTCTACTACGTCTATATGGGTGTCGCCTGCCTGCCTGTCCTGTATTTACCCTCTTGTGGATTTATTAAAAGAATATTTGCATTGACCTTCATCTTTTTCATGTGTTCATTCCACCACAGCGTGACATATACGAAACAAGGATGTTTGTTTTTTTTGTTTTTTTGCTGTCATATAATAAAAACGTTATATATACTATGATACAGATATAATGTGAATGTTTACACTGCAGCATGATGAATGTTACAGTATTTTAATTAAGGCTAATGATCTTTTGAATATATGGAGAGTTAAACACCCTGATTTGATGTAATACACATTGATCAAGGTGAATAATAATAATAGAGTAAGTGCTGCTTGTTTGGACAGAATGTACCTAAACACTTGAGTAGTAACATTATTTATTATTCTATTACGCCAATGAAATGAAATGCCAATCTTTTAAATAATTAAAAAAAACTAGTTTTGAAATCCTAAGACAGTGGTGGAATACAGGAAAAGTCAATATAGATGTTCTGCCTGCAATATACTGCTAATTCTACTAAAGTGTTCAAATAAATGATTGAGTCTACTGAGAATGAGATATCATCTATAGAAGCAGAGTTAATTCATCAATATGATCCTTGGTTGAATGGTAAGCTACAGCAAAAAAAAAAAGATGGAGTTGGGATTTACATTTACATTTACACTTATTTACATTTACATTTAGTCATTTAGCAGACGCTTTTATCCAAAGCGACTTACAAATGAGGACAATAAAAGCAGTCAAAACTAACAAAAGAGCAACAATATATAAGTGCAAATGACAAGTCTCTGTTAGCCTATTTAAATAAGAGTGTGAAAAGGTAAGGTCTCATTTTATTTCTGTTGCAGACATGGATGTTCCATGCATTTTTATTTATTTTTTATTTTATTTATGTAACCTGTGGAGCGTGACAGAGTTGAGGATCCAAATGCAGCTTTATTAAGATCGTAGTCAGACAGGCAGGGTCTAACACCAGCAACACGGTAATATCCAAGGCAAATCCAAAAGAGTAATCCAATAAACAGGCAATGGTCGGGGCAGGCAGCAAACAATCAAAAACAAGGAAACAGTCCAAGATCAAAAACACGAAGGCAAGGAAACTAGGGCTGCACGATATTGGGAAAAACTCACATTGCGATATTTTATTTTTCTGCGATATATATTGCAATATGAAAAAAAATCACCACATGACTTGAATAGTTTATTTGGGGGGGAAAAATAATCAATGATTGAGGTGATTTTGTAGGGGTGTAAATCAGCATAGGAAATAAGCAAATTTCAAGCATAGATAAATATAACAGAACAAAGATACAAATGAAATAAGCTGTGCTTTATATTTTTCAGGTACGTCTAACAGTATTCAGGTACAGAAATTGAATAATCAAATGTAAAATAACACTGCATAGTCTTCACTGTATAAATTAAATCTAATAAATCTGTGTTAAAACTACAAAAGTGATTTTTCTTTGTGTTTTGTTGTTTGATTAACATTCATTAACACAGAAAGCCTCAGGAACATTAAACTGCTGTAAACCAATATACTGTTACACATCCATTTTCTTTCTCAATTGTTTCCCTTCACCTAAGCCATAAGCAACTGCGTTTACAAGGATACTTCCAGAGCACAGTATTGCAGGCACAAATAGAAGCAGAAGGGAACAGAATTCAGTGTTCACATACACTGGACGCGAGCGGCGTGGCTCGGCGCAACAAGACAAAATACAATGAATCCATTATAATCAGTGATGCTCTGTCTACACTGGAAGCAAAAGTTGCAGCTGGATATATCTCACTGGATGCGGCGTGGCACGACAAATCCCCGACAGTAAACTGATGCCGTGTTCTCTTATGACATACTGACAAAAAGTTCAAATGATTGGTAATGGTCACTTTGTCGCGTCCAGTGTAGACAGACTTTGGGGCCATTCACATGTCACACGTGGGAAAACGCCAGTCGTACCGCTTTCTCCTTCTTTCCAAAGTGCTCGGGAGCTTGTGCTTTCGTGGCGTCTGCCATTGCTAAGCGACCGTGACCTGCGATCTCCACAACGACGCGGAAGTTTCAACAAAGGATAATGGATTTCCAGCACTGAAAATCGCATGCAGTAGCTCTGCTACTAAATGTATTTAAAATGGGTATCTCTGTACAGCTGTCGCGTTCAGTGTAGACACTGTATCTGTGTGTGAGCAAAAAAAAAAAAATCAGTATAAATATAACGATCAGTAGACTATACTAAACATTGCACATCCTGCGATGTGACTATCGATGCTGAAACGATATATTGTGCAGCCCTATAGGAAACTCTGAGAACTATAAAACTCAGAAAACAAAGAAACTAGGAAACATTACAAGGCTATCAATTATTTTTTATTCATTCATTCATTCAAAACGTAAAGTGGCAAAGCACAAAAAAATTTCTGCTCGCATCTTCATGATGGGAGGATGACATATGGTACCAGTTGTCATGCAGTGGAATTTTATTCACATTTTTACACTGCTGAGTACTGTGCTGCAAACTGGCCTGCACAATTTTTTTCAAGATTAACCTCAAATAGACTCCTTTTCAAAGCCTGCTTTAGATATAGATATATATCCTATAAAGAACTAACTTCTGCTGTGGGTCAGCTTAGTTCAGGAAAATCTCCAGGCATTGATGGTTTGCATTCTGAATTTTAAAAACACTTTTGGCATTGTATTGACCAGGATCTTTATGAGGATAGATAGTATGTTGCCTGTCTTGTCAATGTGCTGTTTTGTCATTATTGCATAAAAAGGGGGATTTATATATTTTGAAGAACTGGAGACCAGTCGCTTTATTTACTACTGAATACAAAATTTTATCTAAATGCCTTGCTTATAAAAAGTATCCCCTTTTAATAGTACTGTGCATAACAATCAAACATATAGTGTTCCTGTTTTTGATTCTGGATATTTTAGATATTTGCAGAGTTCTTAAAAACAAAAATTGGTCTGATCTCCCTGGATCAGGAAAAAGCTTTTTGGGTTCATGAGTGGACTCTGAGAGCTCTCGGACTGGAGTGGGTTCATTGGTGGACTCTGAGGGCTCCCAGACTGGAGCAGATTCATGAGTGGACTCTGAGGGCTCTCGGACTGAAGCAGACTCTTGAGTGGACTTTGAGGACTCCCGGACTGGAGTGGGCTCTGGAGTGGACTCTGAAGGCTCCCGAACTGGAGCAGGTTCGTGAGTGGACCCATGGAATGGAACAGTCTCTGTGACAACCAGTGCTGGGGCCCTTGAGAAGCCCGCTGCTCTGGCCGAAATCAGTGGTCACTCTGCCAAACTAGAGATCAGTCCCAGATGTCTTTTAAATGCCTGAGTGTCTTCAAGAGCAATGTTCACGATGACCGGGAACACAGGAGTGGCATCCGTGAAGGCTGAAGACTGTGGCGTGACATCCATGATGTGGCGGCTATCTTGCGAAGGGGCTCTGGAAGAGCTTCCTCTGGAGTGGGCTCTGGATTGACCGGAGGGGAGTTAGCGGCCCTCTTCCTTCTCAACCTTCGCTTCTCAGTAGGAGTCAGAAGGCCAGGGCTGGTGGGAAAATCCCTGCAGAAGGGCTCTGATTGACCTTGTGTGGCCCACTGACTACAATGATGGAGATACCTGACGAAGCCCCAGAAGTCCAGGTTCCTAAGTCCCTCCATCTCCCACTGGGGCAGAGGACCATCCACACAACTATTAAAGAAATCCTTGAGTGCAGCCTCATTATGATCCAGCCCAACCGACGAAGTCCAAAACCACTGGGCGAAGCCTCCTACCTCCATCCCCTGCTGGCACAGAGCCATCAGTGCCATCCGCTCCTTCATAGTGGCTGGTGGATAAATCTTAAAGCCCATTTTCAAAAGACTAGTAGCCACTCACTAGCTGCTGGATCGGTGATGGCTGCACTATTCTGTCACGGAATGCTCTTGAGGCAATATTGAAGATCCAATAACAGCTTTATTTTAGTCCCAAAACAGTAATCCACATCAAGGAAAAAAAGTAGAAAACATTGCACAAGGTAATCCACAAACACAGAACCCACAAACATAAATTAACAAGCAATACTGCAGCAACCAAAGACACCGACCACAGGGTATAAATACAGGTGAGCTGAGTAACTCTTAATCACACACAGCTGAGGGTATAATGGACCAATAATCAGAGCAAAGGGTGATGGAAACTGAAGTCCACAAGCACTGGGCAATGATCCGGGAGGAGTGCCCTCTGGTAGCTTTCCTGGGCACTCCAGCAGATGGCTGTGACAATTACAGCTGCCTGGAAACCTTAAATGGGGATTAGGTTTTAAGACTTTAGGTATTTATTTTGGTTCTAATGAATTTCAAAAATTGGATTGGGAGGGTATAGACGAAAAATTATGCACCCGACTGTCTAGGTGGAAATAGTTGCTAACCCAGTTGTCCTACAGGGGAAGAGTATTGGGGCCAGTTTTACTAAACGGTAAATTAGCGCGAGAGCGCAATTCCAAAACAGCGCCGATGGGAGGGAAAATTTCAGCGGGTGATTTACTAACAATGTGCAAATTAAAGGACACAGACGCAACATCTCATTTACATATTGACCAACGCAATATACCAAGTGCAGCGCAAATTAGCGTAGTCACAAATAAAGAATAAAGAAATAAAAAAGCCACAGTATATTGAAAAAATTAAGGGTTGCAAGAAGTTTTGATAGACCTGGTATTGCGTGACTCCTGGTTGAGGGTTCGAAGTCGTCTTTTATTTCCTGAAGCAAATTAAAAATAACATGGCTTGGCAAACTATATGTTCGGATAATGTGTTCTTCTGGCATTCCAAATAAACTAATATGTGTGGAAAAAATCCTCTCCCTTCTACCATGCGCTCTCTGTTCTCTGCGGTGCCTGTTGACACAGTATATTTACTTTTAAAAGACAGTGCATCTTTCCAATTGTATTCACATATATCTATGATGATTATTGGCTGTGCACTGAACTAAACATAGATTAAATACATTTTCTAAAGACACACCCCAAAGTGATGGCGTTCCTAGCATTGTCAGTGTCACTGTTCAAAGTTTTTACGAGTGGAGCGTTCACTTGGGCCGTGAGCAACTGAGAGGAGCACACTTACTGTACGTAAAGCGTATACTCTGGTAATTACAGGTCATCAGTAAACAATGTCCATTAGGACTTTTAATCCAAAAGTGTGGACAAGAGATTGTAAGACCTGAAGTCGGTGTGTCCGATAAGGCTGACATATAAAATGTGCTGTGCTGGGGTTGCTCCAAGACCAGTTTGAAAAACCACTAAATTTCACGATTTCCACTTCGGTTTTAGACACACACTCACAAACTTACATAATTTCTCCATTGCCATTTTGAAGTACCTTCCACTTTAAGTGGATGAGAGAAGTTTATAATGATGGAGCCCCTCGATTTTGAGTAAGGGAGCAAGTCTACTTCATATGTACACTTCAGGCAGCTCCATATACCACAATGCAACTCGAATGTGACATCACCGCAGATTGTGTTTAATTTAACAACTCTATGATATATTAATTATTTTTAAAATGTTTAAAACACCCACAACATACTTATATACATACAAAATGCTGCATCAAGCAGATTTGTAAGGGAGAATATGTAAATAATAAATTAACTCCATAACTAGGGTAGGGTACCGTTTTTTTTTTTTTTTCGATACCGGTGCCAAATCGATACTTTTAAAACGGTTCTGATGCCTAAACGGTGCCTGAACCGGTACTTATTTAAAAATGATAAATAAATAAAAATTCCCCCAAAAATTATGGATTGGTCATTAGCACTATAAACACATGATGTCTGTTTCATTCATACTGGATGCCAGAGGGCGCCCTCACACAGAAAATCTACATATCCAGTCACAGAAGTAGCGGAACTCATGACCCTCCAGTAAATCCCTTATATGGACAAAGGCATCGCAATTATAGCTGTAACTGAGTAAACAGAACATATAAATGGTTTGAATGATAAAACAAAGACAATAAACACTCGACTGCGACAATATAGTTTATCTGTGTTATTCAAGCCATCTCTGTTATTTTCATAATAAGTATATTTATAATCCATTGCTAATCGATGTATTCTTTTTAAAGTAGCCTATGGAACATATTTTCTGCCTCATTCTGTGACAAGAAGCCACATCAGATCACAAAAGGAAGCATTTCACTGGTGTTGTTGAGTAAAAAGGTTATCTTGTTCTCTTTTGTTGGAAAACAGGTTTAGAAATGTGAATATAAGGGAAGTTTAGCTTTAGGCATTTTAATTTAAGCATGTTTAGCTTAGTTAACGGAAGGCTACCTGCTGCCATCAGAGCAAGTGTAATTACTGCATTGACACGCTCCTCAGATGCTCTCATTTCCCGAGTTGTGCTTTTAAGTCGGAATGTGCAACATGGACACTCTTGTTACTACAAAGATTTGTTGGATTTGTATTATTAGAGCTTTCCGACTTGAGTTCACGTGCATTTTCTCAGTCAGGAAATTATTTTTCACGTGCGGTGCCAGTGATGATGCTTCTTACATCCGTTTCGGAGAACCAGAGGACAAATATTTCAATCAATCGCTCAGGCATGGCATCGAAATCTTTGTTCTGATTCGGTTCTAGTACCGGTTACATAGGTACCGGTGCCATATTGGTACCGGGTTTCGGTACCCAACCCTATCCATAACAGATTCCAAGTGATAATGGGCTTAGGAATTTCCAATTGAGCCCATTGCAAATGTTCTGCCAGTATCACATTGCAGTTTTATACTTGGCAATATTTTAAAAAGCATCTTTATTTTTGGGTCTGTTGGTGGAGTAGCATCACCAGTGGGGATATTTTTTAACCCCACCAGCAATGAAAAATAATTCAGCACAGGGATATGTAGCAGGCATGTGTAGACTGGAGAGTGGGAAATCCCTGAACAATGAGACATGTATGTCTCATGTACCTGTTTTCTTATTCCTGGATAAATAGTTGTGAATCTTTTAACAGTGGAAAATTATTTAGTGCTTTAGTAATTAGTTTATACTGTGTCTACTCCAGAGATGTTCACAAGTCTTTAACTTGGAGTCCGAGTCAAGTCTGAAGTCTTTGTCGCTGGAGTCTGAGTCAAGTCTCGAGTCTTTGGTCACGAGTCCGAGTCAAGTTTCAAGTCATTTAATGGCTCACTAAAAAAATCCCATTCATAATCCTCATGTATTGAAATCTTCCTATTTACGAAGCAGTTTTATAGGCTATAGACAAAATGTATGATCTATGATCTGCTTTGTAAAAAAAAGAGGTGTTAAGATATAAGGTTAATGTACATCCAGCCTGTTACTTATGTTTTAATCCATTACCATGTTCAAAACAGTTTTTCTGTAATCAAATTCTATAATAAGAGTCCGATCTACCATGACACATAAGGAAATAATTTGACACAGATATTACAAAACCATACAAATAAAGTATTTCTTTATGATATAAGTCAGGGGTATTCAGTTAAAGTTCCAAGAGTAGAGGTCGACCGATTGATCGGCCGGCCGATTAATCAGCGGATTTTTGGCATTTTTTAATTAATCGGCATTGGCCGATTGTGCTGCAAATTAGGCCGATTTATAGGCAGGCGCATCTGCGGGCAGCTATGCGTTGTTGCGGAACGCTGGAGAATCTCTCTCTGGCTGCGTGAGAGACGGAGCAACTCACACTCTGCAGCCGCTTCTTGTTCACACACAGCTTCAGCTAATGATTGCAGGGTAAAACAGACCATTTCGAAAGCGTAATTACGTTTTACCCTACTAGATATATATTATCAATATATATATATTATGTTCTTAACCTACAGATTAATAATGCTAAATGTAGATCAGAAACGTCTTGTCACATCTGGTTTAAATAGTCAGAGTCATAGGTTGTAGATAGATAAATAGTAAGAAAAATAACTATATTTGCAGCATTGTTGTTTTCTGCTGTGTTTAAGTGAAAGTAATCTATAATTTTCTGTTTCTGTTGTTGCTAAAATAACCGCGTCATCCGCAGCTCTTGAACTTGGTTGAACTCTAGAGAGAGATAAAGAAAGCGCTCGGAGCTGAAAGGGCTTGAATAAAGCCCTATATAGCGCTGAAAGATATTTACCATAAACGACCCTGAGCACTTATGTGATGTGTTTTGACGCGCTGTTAAAGACTCGAGTTGCTTTTAAAATATTCACGAATCCTTTTCCTCGAGTCGAGTCAAGTCTGGAATCATTTCAGTTCGAGTCCGAAGTCAAGTCTGAAGTCTATAAAAATGCGACTCGAGTCCGAGTCACTAACTCCCCAGTCAACAATTTGATCTCACAATAATGTCACCATGAGCTCACATGATTCTCATGGTGTGGTCACAATGTGTGTGTCACAGTGAGCTAAAAGTGTAACCACACAGCGCACTCACTGTGTGCTCATACTATGTTCGCAATGTGAGGTCACTGCACACTCACTGTGTGCTCATACTGTGGTCGCAATGTGAGGTTACTGCACACTCACTGTGCGCTCATACTGTGGTCAATGTGAGGTCACAGCACACTCACTGTGTGCTCATACTGTGGTCGCGAGGATCGTGTGAACTCACAATGATTTCATATACTACTCACACGCTGAGGATTACAGTATGAGGATCGTTTGAACTCGCAATGATTTCATATACTACTCACACGGTGAGGATCACAGTATGAGAATCGTGTGATGTCACTGTGATCATCGCATGATCTCACGTGTTGACTGGGTTGAGTGCCCATCTACTCTGCAAAAAAAAAAAGGTCCAAAACTAAGTTACTCTAATTCACAATTTAACCTTCATATTATACCTCTTCAGCCTGATTATAAATAACCACATGATAATTATGTAATATAATAATATCTTGTTAAGTAATGCATGGTAACTAAAGTTAGCCTAGTGCTACATCATAATTGTTGGTGCGTGTATTTTATAATGTGTGATGTCTCATGTCAAGTTGAGTCTCATTTATTTCCCTTCTTTGTCTTTTTCCTTTCTCCTGTCTTCCTCAGGTATAACATGTTTATTGTCATGTACCCCTTGGGAGTAATCGGAGAACTGCTGACCATACATGCCTCCTTACCGTATGTGCGGAGATCTGGCATGTATTCCCTGAGGCTCCCCAACAAATACAATGTGTCCTTTGACTATTACTACTTCTTGATCATCGTCATGCTGTCCTACATCCCGTGTAAGAACTCACAATAAAACGTCTACTTGCATGCTACAATTTCCTCATTGGGGTTGCCACGTTTCTGTCACAAGACCAGCCGAATCAGTCTTTATCATGTTAACCCTGCTACTGTTGGAATAAATTGATCATGACTGACTGCTAATAAGCCGGGTTTCCGTCCAAAGTTGCGAATTTAACTAATGCGCAAAATTGGAATATCGCATAAAACATTTGCGTACAAGCACTGTTTCCATCCAACTAGTCAGAGAGAACAAAATCGTCACTTCCTTATAAACTGGCACTAAATATCACTAAGAAAAGTAAGAGAAGCCACTGAATATAATAACTCTCAAATATAATAAATTACTTGCGCTTTGAGTGAGCAGACGAAACACAATAAATG
>NW_015664459.1:49754-52450 GCF_001515625.1 Sinocyclocheilus rhinocerous | reverse complement strand
AAGTTGCGAATTTAACTTGTGCGCAAAATTGGAATATCGCATAAAACATTTGTGAACAAGCACTGTTTCCATCCAACGAGTTAGAGAGAAAAAAATCGTCACTTCCTGATAAACTGGCACTATAGAAGCAACTGAATACACGGTAATCATTCTCAAATATAATAAATTACTTGCGCTTTGAATGAGCAGACGAATCACAATAAATGCGGTCTGGCTTTCGGAGGTGAATGTCAGCTGTTTGGGAACACAGTCGTGGTAGACCGTTCTGGGAGGCAGTTATACAGAAATACTTTGACGACAGACTTTGCTCGGGCACTTCAGAATGACCATGACAACATTTCAGATGCTGTGCAACTAAATCGTCCCGCTGGTTAGTCAGGTTATGCTGTCCCATAGCGCAAAGTCACATTACTTTTTTGAACACTCATGCAGGATTTATTCGCAAAATGCTTTTCCATCTCCCATTATTCGCATTAACCCTTTTTCGCACGTCAAAAACCACCTCAAGCAAGCGTAAAAACTTTTTTTGCGAATTAAGGGATTTCTTTTAGAAATTTGGCGTTTCCATCACTCGTTTCTCATGCGATACTTCAAAATGAGCATTAAAACAGGGTGATGGAAACATAGCTATAGAGTGGTGTAAGTATAAAATGGACACATTGACATCCCAAACTGTCTTGTCTAGTTAGTTATTAGATACATATATTTTCAAAAATAAACATAACTGCTTTCAAATTTGTGTTTTCGGTATGGGTGTGTGCACCACTCTATAGCTCATGTCTACAGTGGCATTGGCAGGGCTAAAATTGGGGGGGGACACGGGGAGGGGGGATGTGGGTGGGCAGAGTCCAGGGTGTGAATTTCGAGGGGGATGCCTGGTTAGATTTATTTTTTTATTTTTGGAAATTATAGATTTAGATATTTTATTATTTCATTCAATAGCCTACGTACATAAAAATGTAGTGGGATATTTTTGTGTGTAGTTAGTTGCACAATGTCAGCTTTTGTGATTGGCCATAACACCTGCAGACTGCAGCCAATGGAAATGCTTGTTTATCGGTGTGCATCCTGCTCCTCACAGCACAGATTGTGAAAGCTTCAGACTGCTTCAGGTAAATTATCTGGAATGAACCATGATTTTTGATGAAGATCTGAACATCTTAGTTAAAAAATTTGATATAGGGAAAGCTCTGTTAACGTTTAAGTTAGTCAAAGCCACAACCGCACAAAACAGTTCAGTGCTGAGTTGTACAAGCTCGTGAATCCTCTCATTATAACCAACAAAGAGTAGCGATGATGTAAATAAGAGATTCATAGATTGCAACGGAAGTTTGTGAGATTGCGATGAAGATGAGTGACAGCATTTGAATTTATTTTATAAAACAGTTCAATAAACAATAAATTAAGTGACATTTTAGGAACACGATCATCTCATATTGCTCTAGTCCAGCAGTTCCAAACAAATTCACAGCTGAGCCGCTGCACATCTCCAAGCAAATACAGTGTTTCATTTATGAATGAATGTGCATTTTTGAACAGTCTTGCTTCGTTTCTGAATATATCAGCTTGAACGAACCGATTGAATGAATGATTAATTGACAGAGTGACTTTTGAGCCATTTTTGTTTCATTTTCATCTTCATCTTTGTTTCATCTTCAAAAGGAGATATTTTATTTAACAGAAATCACTTTTCAAAAACTACAACGAACGACTCGTTTGGACTACAACGCATATTTTCCGGGATTTGTGATATCACAAATATCGACGAATGGGACGAGACCTGGTAGAGCTGCACTAGAGAAGCCAACGAGTGTTATCACTATGTCGGAGACACGCTAGCTTTCCCAAGGCAGACGGACTTAGAGTGGTTACAATCTTCCGGGTTTAAATCGTGCTCAATCCTGTTCTAGTACACCCCCAAAACAAAATCAAGACTTTGTAAAAGAGCATAATAGGACCCCTTTAATTTGATTGGCAACTTATCTATTTGACTTTTATGGAAAGTCCAAGAGACTTTCCATAATAAGACACAATTGTGTCTTATTTTTCTAAATCGAATGTGTTAAAAAAAAAAAAAAAAAGTTTATAAATATAATTACAAAGGTTGCCTTTGTTCTTGATACCTAAAAAAATATTGTTTAGATGAAACATGAAATAATTGTAATGTTATAAATGTTAAAACTTACCCCAACTTAGTCTCCTATGAACCTTGTTTTAAGTGACCTGAAAATAAATAATATACTGTACAGCAAGCGAGCATTCCCTATCACTTTAAAGTGGCCAGTGACCAATGACTTTCACAAACACACACATACACACACACAAACTCCTGTTATAATCAAAGAAACTGTCTGCACTGCAAAATACATTTTCACTGAATTTTTTGCCCCAAGCCCAGATTAATTTTCGACCCTGATGATGTAAATTCCTATGTAAATTTTTTCTGTCATTATTGCTTTTTGCAATAGTTTAATTTTAGTGTATAATAACTTGTGGGATGGGTTTAAAGCTTTGGAAATTGAGGCTGATGAAATAGCCACTGATTATAATGGTTTGATAAAGATATTTTACTTTACTTTTTTGTCTGTTTCTCTTTTAGTGTTTCCTCAGCTGTACTTCCACATGCTACGTCAGAGGAGGAGGGTACTTCATGGAGAAATCATAGTAGAGAAAGATGAGTAGAAAGACACCACTAA
>NW_015664459.1:44239-49744 GCF_001515625.1 Sinocyclocheilus rhinocerous | reverse complement strand
GAAAGTATGGTAAAAACTGGTAAAATGTACCAACAATCACATTTAAAAAATATACACTTAAAAAAACCCCCAAAAAAAAAAAAAAAAAAAAAACGGTAGCCATCAGGTATTTAAGAAAAGTTTCTGCATCAGTTTATGGTCAAAATAAGAAGCTGAAAACATTAAATACAAATCAATTCTACAATTATTAGTTGCAGTATATATTCTTATTAGAACCTTTCCTAGGGTTCACCACCCTTTCCAGCTGTTTTATTTCACAAGGTTGGAATGACTACAATCATCAAAAAAGATATGAACCAATGGACACCCCAGTGTTATAGGTAATCATAATTGTGTTTTGTGTAATTACAGAGATACTATGGTAAACCATTCTGCAAATTCTAGGTCTTCACTTTTTTTTCTCATTTATGTTCTTGGACTGATTAGGGATTAAGTGATTTATATTACTATATCTTACCTTCTCCGTCTGAATGGTTAAGGTGGTGTTACAATTGACAGCAAAATTGCAAACTAGCTATGGAGAGACGTAACTATCATATACAACCCCCCACCACAAACACACATTTTCATTCACAACAAATTGGTATAAGCAGAAAAAAACATTGTAATTAAAATACAATATAAATGCATTAATATAAATCTTAAAGGGATTTATCTGTTTTTGTGAAAACTACTGTCATGACAATATCTAGATATCATATCAGTGTTCTTATGTTTAACACGCTAGGTTTTGCAAAGTCAAAAATCTGAGAACTGTATTTTTAAAATATATACCAACACCATATTCTAACAAGGTGAAACATGATAAAGCAACAAGTGATAATATCTCACCCATGTTATTTTTATTTTATTTTTTTCCAAACCAGCTGAGACTGAAAAGCAACAGAAAATGTTGTCCATTGATTGGTTTCTAGTTTTGGGGGGATGTCACTCTGTGTATCCCCACCCACTGTGACATCTCATTAGTCCAAAATCCCACTCCTCATATATATTACATATCAAATATGGGTGTGACTTTGTCCCAACATGCAGAAGTTTCACAGAAGTTTGGACAGAAAATTACTTGTAACTGTCTTTGTTGGGATATTTTTTTTTTACATTTCAGTATGCACTATGATTATCTTTGTTGCTTCAGTGTTTACAATCCAAACTAGAGTAAATAAACTGGAAAAAGTTTGTACAGGTAGTGCTATAGATAACAATAATCTTAGATTGGTTAGATATTTGTTGCTAAAACCTTAACTATCAGACCTTCTGTGTTGTTGATTTTGTTTTTTTTGTAAGAAACTTGTTCACATGCTCTGTTTTTGAGTAGAGTATCTCTCTACGGTGCTACAAATTTTAATTCTTCCGTGCAGCTGAGTAGAGAAAAGACAGGATGTGGAGTGAGAAGTCTTCAAACAAACATGTTCATGTTATTTAATTTAATACCTGGAAACTGAACTGATTGAATAAAGATCTTGTGAAAAAAAAAATGAATGGAAGAAAGAAAATGAAAGAAACAATAAAACAAATTGACAATATGAACTTGGGCATTGTTCTCATTGATAAATCTTTAGACTGTAAGCACTCTCAAAGAATAGAGTTTTATTTGTTAAGTTAATAATATTGAAAGCATAGATTAAATGTATAAAAATGTCAGGCATTGAAAATAAATTGTATTATCCCGAAGGGGACATTTGTCTTGACTCAAAGAGCATTTACAATAACAATACATTGAATCCATAAACAATAAATACAACAATACATAATACATAATAATAAAAACCTTCCCTGTAAAAACACAAGTCGCTATACCTGCCCATGTAGTAAGATACCTTTCATTTGTTGTGTAACATGATTTTTATAAAACGATTGTATCCGCAAACTGGTAATCTGTACCGTCTTCCAGAGGGCAACAATTGATACTCTGTGTGCAATATGTGCAATGGGTCATCTAAAATTGTATGTACTTCCCTAAGAACTGACTCTTCATATAATGATGACTCACTGGACTGATGTACTCTTTTTTTTTTTCTCATGGTCTTCGCTGCTAGGTGTGCAAGCAAGGCCTAAAATTAACACTCGCCAAGCGCCAAATGAGAGTAAAAATCAGCGTTGGCGAGTATGTGCAAGTCGCCAGTTGGCGGGTAACGTTACAACTTTTACGAATTATTACAATGCAATGAAGTAAAAACAACAGCCAGTTTTAAAAGAGATTCGCCGTTTCTGACATAAGCGAATAAAATAATATTTTCCGAAAACAAGATCATCGTGATTAGCTGTTCTGTCATAAGTGACAAGAGCGAATCAAATAATAGGATACAAACGGGCTGATAAGGTCAGAGCAGTGTGATGGCCAGCTTGTCCCTAGACACGGTTCTAATAACTTTTAGCTGAGAAGATTTTTCTGCTTCATTTCGGAAAATTAACTTTTCCCTTCTTTGTTCTTCTAACACGAGAATGCGGCGACACATGCCTGGGGTTACGCCTCCTAAACGGTGCAGTGAAGTATAGTTTGAAAGGCTGCGCGTTCGGCTGTACACACGCTGAGCCGCTTCAGACAGCTCACCAGTAGCACGAAAACACACAATTATATCAAAATGCGCGGTTTTGGCGAGTTACCTTGTAAACGTAGTCTTAAATTAGTTATAAACTCTTAAATGACTGTAAAGAGTTGGGAGAAAATCGGATGCGTGTCAGATCCGCATCACATGCATCAAGATTTTTAAAGAGACAGCGCTGATTTTAAAGTGAACCCCGCTGAAGTCTGTCATTTGATGTAAATCAAAGAACAAAAGAAAAAGAGAAATCCTTGGACTGTTCTAGTCGCTGATTAACTTTTATAGCTTGAATAAAGATTAATATGCATATTATGCATATATAATATAGTTTATGTGAAGATTGTTTTAAAATCACTAAAATGTTGAATGGCTATAATTAATAGGGAAAATTTAGGGAAAATGCACCAGCAGGACAAATTAAAAATATTGTAAAAAATATTTAGTCATTGTAGTAGTAGGCTAATAACTGCCTGTTTTTGCAAAAAGAGTTTCATGGCCGGTAAAAAAAAAATTTGGCCGGTAAATTTTATCATGTCACCTGCCATTGGCAGGTGTGGCAAAAAGTTAGTTTTAGGTCCAGCTGTGTGCAAGTATAGACTTTGTTTAAACCGTAAGGTTACCAAACCATTCCGTAATGCAGTATCTAATTATGGTCTTTATAACTGTCCAATAAAATAAAATAATTTTCTGTTCCACTTCATAAATCCTAAGTTTACACAGAAATTTTTTAAAAAAAAACACTCTGTTGCCCACAGGAACAAATGGGAACAAACTGTGTCCATTTGAGTCCCTCAGCTAAGTGTATTATCCATGTGAATACTGTGATACACCATTGTGTATTCACAATTGCAATGTTTGTTTGTTTTATTAATATTTATTTATTAATGTATTTATTTATTTATTTATTTATGATGTGAAGAAGAGTTTGTGCACACAGTCATCTATCAATTATCACCACTAAAGACTTTGAATCAATACAGCTCTAGTCACCAGAGAAAGCACGCGCTGTGGGTTACCATGGTGATGCGCGTTGTGTTTACCTCAGACGCTTCCAAGCTGCGCCTGCAGAAAGACAGAAGTTTGCCTGTGCTTTTGTTTATCCTGATAACTCAGGTATGTGGTCACAAAAGTGAAAAATAAGTCTGTATCCATGTCAGAACATGTACGCTCACATTTCTATGTTTATAGTCAAACAGTTTGTGTGTGATAAAAAGGAATCTTAAGTTAATCGAGATGATTTTTCCGAGAGTTCACCGGTTAGCGAGAGACGGTTGGTCTGTGTTATGATTTCAGCCACCGATCTTAGGCCACGTTCACACAGCAGCAGAATACGGTTGTCAGTCCTGTATTTGAGTCCTTAATACGGTTATGTTCACACACAGTTCGGTTATTTACGGGTGTGACAACCGCATGCTGTAACCGAACACACACCTGTAAATTTTCAGGATTCACAACCGCATTCTCGGAACACACGCGCTGTGTGAACGGAACAGGACTGGACAACTAGTTGTCTGTCACGTCATAAAGTGCGAGAGTATGGAAAGCCATATGGGTCATAATTCGCGTGCTTTTCACCGCCGTATCAATATTAAAACGCCGTTTTCATAACGCCGCCAGGCGTTAAATATGCTCCGTTAGGCGATAAGTTAACGGCAGACGCCACCACACGTTAAAATAACGCCACACGCCGACCGACGTTAAGTTAACGCCACACGCCACTTAAGATGCAGATTTATTTGCTCATCTACATGGACACACCTCTCATGGCTACAAGGACTCTACTATGGAGGACGAAACCTGCAAGATACGTCTCATATAAGTTGCATTTTAAAAAATAATAACGGCAGGCCTAATAATGTTATAATGTACCAACATTATGAACACTATAGGATATTTTAGTTCCCCTCACTTTACAACAAATCCTTTAAATTTAACCGTATCAGAACAGAATAAGAATTTAAAAATATAGAATTCTAATGGATAAATATAATTGCAGTATATTACTTTTGATGCCGCAACCCCGCTGATTTAAAATCCAACAATAAAATAATTCCTAGATTTATTTTCATAATTTTCAGGACTCGCACATGCATGTGGAGTCCCCAGTGCAGCAGGCAAGCTTGGAATATTGAAAAGCTTACATTCAGCAGATATAAATAATGCATTATATTGATTTTGTCAGGAAAAAAGATGATCTGAACACTTTTGTGTAAGTTGTGGCTTTACTTTACTCTGACATTACATCCCACCCACATCCTTTCTTTGAGTAACCAGCCCAACACTGGTTTTCAGTAACTTACAGTGAGGAGAAATTACGTGTCTGTCCAGCCCAACACTGGTTTTCAGTAACTTACAGTGAGGAGAAATTAGCTGCGTGTCTGTCATCTGAAATGTTTAAATCCCGTCAGTTTTCCACCGGAGCCACTCCCGTCAGTTTTGTGTTCTGCACGCGACTCAAATACTCCACTCTCCACCCAAGCAGATATAAATAATGCATTATATTGATTTTGTCAGGAAAAAAGATGATCTGAACACTTTTGTGTAAGTTGTGGCTTTACTTTACTCTGACATTACATCCCACCCACATCCTTTCTTTGAGTAACCAGCCCAACACTGGTTTTCAGTAACTTACAGTGAGGAGAAATTAGCTGCGTGTCTGTCATCTGAAATGTTTAAATCCCGTCAGTTTTCCACCGGAGCCACTCCCGTCAGTTTTGTGTTCTGCACGCGACTCAAATACTCCACTCTCCACCCAAATTTAAAGGGGTCATATGATGCTATTTCAATTTTTCCTTTCTCTTTGGAGTGTTACAAGCTCTTGGTGCATAAAGAAGATCTGTAAAGTTGCAAAGACTAAAGTCTCAAATCCAAAGAGATATTCTTTATAAAAGTTAAGAGTCAACCACGCCCACCTAAAATGGCACGTTCTAACACGCCCCCACATATCTACGTCACGATGTGG
>NW_015664459.1:31533-44087 GCF_001515625.1 Sinocyclocheilus rhinocerous | reverse complement strand
GTAGAGTAGTGCTTGTTGTTTGTCATTTCTCCGATCACAAATGCAGACATGGTTTTATGTTTACGCGGCGCGATGCAACGCAACGGTAAAAAGACAGTATACGTCATAATCCATAATTATATCCCCACTGGATGCAACAAATGTCTTGACGTTTATAATGGGTTTAAATGATTTTGTCTTGTCGCTCCGGCCGGGACAAGGCATCACAATATGGTAAGGGGCGTAACATTTCCGTCACACGCTTGAGGTATTCGGCCAATCACAACGCACTGGATAGCTGGCCAATCAGAGCACACCTCGCTTTTCAGACCGATGAGCTTTGTAAAAATCTAGCGTTTCAGAAAGGCGGGGCATAGAGGAGAAACAATAATGTACAGTATGTGGAAAATAATGTGTTTTTTTTACTTTAAACCACATAAACACATTTCATTACACCAAATACACAAAATAATATTATTTTTAGCAACATCATATGACCCCTTTAATACATTTTAATTTAATCTTTGAGTAAAGTTTTTATTTTTAAATTTTTTTACATTTAAGTACAGTACAGTTTTTATATAACTTTTGGTACAACACATTTTAATTTAATCATTATTTAAGTTTTTTATTTACCTGTATGTAAGCACAGTGCAGTGTTAATGTTCAAACTGTGTATTTACAATGTTAAAGTGGCTGACAAAAATAAATATTCTTATTAGGATTAAAACTGCCTCGTTTTTTGAACTGTGCAGAGCTGTAGCTGAATAGTTAGGCCTACTACACTACTGAAATTTAATGTTGGTCATTATGGTGATACTTAGGAGCCAAATATTTTCTGAAGTGGTACTTGGTATAAAAAGTTTGAGAACCACTGGTTTAAAGGAATGGTATAAAACAAAATCCTGCTTTTTAAGAACTTTTGAGTAAACCATTTCTTCTTTCCCCTTGTAGTCATCAAGGATCCAGCTTATTATTGGCAAACTGGTAAGGAATTGTTCATCTGCTACATTGCACTGTCACTTCTGGTAGAGATTCATTGAGCTTTTGTGATATGTTTTGATTTTACTTAGTTTAATAGAAATTTACTTAATTTGATTTGACTTGTTTTACTAAATACACTGTATAGTTAGGATTCTGATTAAAACAGTGTAACTGGTTTTGAAAAAAATGCTTGTGAATAATTTGTTAATATTTTAAACTTTCATCTGAATACATTAAATAAGTGTTTAATGAATAGTGTTGTGCACTTTGTTTCCACCCTCACTGTTATTGAACTGTAAAGTGAAAATATTGAATGTGATTTGTTTTGCATTCAGTTTTCAGTTAAAGATATTTCACAATATCAAAGTTGATATTTTATGAGTATTTATTTTTGGTGTTTTTGTTTTTATTTATAGAGGACAGTACAGAAAGTGCACAAGTGAGAGAAAGAGGGGAGAGGACGGCATCAGAAAGGACCTAGAGCTGGGACTCTTTCAAGGATCACCTGAAGCACAACCACGCTGAAGCACAACCATATGCACAAGGATGTTGGTTCTAACATTTTATCAGAATTTGAAGAAACATTTCTACTTAAAATATGAAATGCATTTCATTCAAGGCAGGGTTTTTCCTGCATAAAGAATTTTGTGCAGGGAAAAAAATTTGGTGGCACTGTCAAATTTAGTGCCACCTCTGGCTGTTGACAAAAATCAAGACAGGTGGTCACATGCTCCTGTACCCCTTTACCACCAACACGGTTTCTGTTGCAGGTTCCATTCTCAAACTGTTTAACATTTTCACTGCACAAATGTACAAATATCTTGTAATGAGACACATAAGTAAAACATGTTTTCACAGAAAGTTTTCCACCAAAATAAAAGCTCAACTGGTTTCAGTCAAAAAAGTACAAGGGTTTCTATTGCAAGTGCAGTGCAAAATATGCATGTTATTTTACAAAAACTTTTTTTTTGAGTCTTTAAATATTGTAATTTGGATTGTTCTTCTACAGGTTTTTAACAATACATCCAAGCACAAACACTGCAAGCTAAAGTTTGGGATTATTTTCATCTGTATTATACAGTATGTTTCCAAAATAACTGTTTGTTTGGTTTTTTTACAATTTTGAGCATGTTTATTGAAGTTGATTGTAAAGCCATTGCTGCCATGTCATTTGATTTTTAACCTTTATGAATGTACGGTGTTTATCTAAATGCAAACTAGGTTCTAATTGAATGTAGGCTACAGTTGTGTATTCACCCATGTTGAAAATACGACGGTGAAACAACATCACAAAATCAAGGTTGATCGAATCTGCAAACTCGGCACCTAATTCAACGTTAATCCAACGTCTACAGAACAAGTTTAATTCACCCATGCTGAATGTAAAATGGTGAAACAACGTCGTGATTTCAACGGTGAAACAATGTCACAATATCAACGTTGATCCAATTTGCAAAATCGAAACATAATCCATCGTTGATTCAACCATGGTACCCGTCGTTGAAATGCCGGCTGGCATAGACCGGCCGTTAATGATCTGTCCGTCACGGGCTGCGTGACTTCGCCTGTGGAATTTTTTTTTTCCCCCTACGACTAGGCGACTAAAAAAATTTTTGGTCGACCAAGCCCCTTGTATTAAGACCATTTAAACGGTTCGTGTAAGGTTGGATCCGATTGTAGGCTATGTGCACGTCAGAGTGCATTTGAAGCAGACATTGACGCGCATGCGTGCGGGATAGTGAAGCTGAGCGAGAGCTTGCAGTTGATGGGTGTGTGAACGAGGGCTGGAGTTAGTCTTTACCGGACACCAATGGAGAAAAGGTGGGTTTCATTATTGTGTTTTAGTTATATGCATGTGTGCATTATTGCGTATTCTGAGGCAAATCGGTATAGATAAGAGATGTATGCAGTCTGCTACAGAGGCGTGCATATCGCGAGCATTTCTTATACAAATAGCATGATTAAAAAGGGGGGAAAGAAAAGTAGCCTATGTACAATGAAGGTAATTGATGCAGCTGTGTCCAAATTTAGGAAAACACTCATATCATACAGTTTCTTTGTGGTTTAAATTTTGATTTACTAGATATAAAGTTTATTTATGCTGTTTGAAAATTATTATTGTTTTGAAGAAAAAGACGCATGAATATAAACATCACAGTGATCTCTTATGTGCATGTTTTAACGTGTGTGTGCTAACGTGAGTTCAGGTGTTCTGTTGTAATTGGTCTCATTGGATATAAATGTTTGCTACATGTCTGTTGTGTATCGTGGCATGCAGGCCTCTTTCCTACCTGGAGGGCTGCTTAAATTAATTAAGCACAATTAAGCACTACAACTGTGAATGTGTACTTTTGTCATATTGTTGGGTCATTCCACGAAATCGGAGCCTTTTGAGTCCCTAAGAAATAATCTAATATAGATTTAATATGATAACAAATAAATATGCAATTTAAAAACATAATACTATGTATGTTTTCATCAATATTACTTTAAAAAAAAAGCAAATTAAATATTATTTTTAATAATTTAAATAGCATTTATGCTGGGAAGGGTAAGGTTTTTGGCCTGTCCCTCAATGTGATTTTTCTTTTTCAGCAGGAATTTTCATTTGCAAAATGAAGGGAAAATTATACAAAAATCACATTTGCTTATTGTTTTATATACAGTCTCATTGTTAAGCAATGTTTTTGACATAAGTATGCATTTTTTTCTATAAAATATAAATCATTTTATTGGTATCCCCTGATTTCATGTCAGCTCTGTTACCCTCATCAGAAAACCCATGTAAAATAATGTACATTTAAGTGACATCATTTCTAGGAGGTTACATCATCTCTCAACCAGGATTCCAACATTTAAACTATAAGCATATTTCTCTCACTCCTCAATAACAGTGTTTCCCCTGCCATTATATTAGGGGGGTGGCCCGGTTTTGACATGTGGGTAACAGGGATGCCATAGATTAGGTGTCACCATGTTTTTAAAGATCGTCTGTGTAAAATGCAAACATGTTTAAAGGTCACCCTGGCTGTATTGCGCTAATGCCTACGGTATATCATTCAGTGGCATATGAGCATGAGTTACATTTTAGTTAGTGTTATTGGTATTGTTACTATTACTATTGTTGTTAAAGACCGGATAGGATGATCAGTCTCAATAAAACTTTTTTTCCATAACTCATTGTCAATAATGCATCCATGTAAATTAAATTACAAACAAGAGCAGCAAGGTGACTGCAGACCTTCACCCCAGTCTTGCAGTGTTCAAGAAAGTCAAGATCTTGGTCTGGTTTCAGATGATCACAGAAAGACCAAGATCTGATCATCTTCCTTGCCTAATAATTGAACCAGATTAATATATCTGTACAGTTATGTAAACAAATATGTGCAGTGTGCTGAAGAATGTGTGTCCTGTCATCCCTGTTACTCTGGTCAGTCCTGTGACTATGACATCAATCCTGTTACTGTCATTAATGTCATAAAAATGGTTAAAAATATATATATTGATACAGCCTTCCAGGTTTTTCCATTGTAACTTTATATTTTATTTTGGACAAAGACCTTTTTTAATATCTCTCTTGTAAAAATAAATGTTTCTTAATTGACATGTGGTCACCCACCAAAATTAGGATGTTCTTTGTCATCTGAATGACAAATATAAAAAAAATAATTTTTTAATTCCAAAAAATGCTGCTCCATGTGAAAGCACGCACGTGATGGAGATTTACCGCTGATTACAGAACCAGCTTTACTGGCAAGATGCGCATTAAATATCGCATGCGATTAATCGTGCAGCCCTAGCTCTAATTAAACTTTAGTATCTAGTAAAACTTGTGTCAGTAACAGGGTTTGACAAAAATCCCAAAACATAAGGTAGAAAAATAGTCATAAAATAATAAATTAGATAGCCTGAGATGGCACAATACAAATTCTTGCCATTTTAAGGTGTCTTCATTTCATGGATATTTAAAAAATGTTGATTAAACTTACTTTATTTATTTATTTATTTATTTATTTTTCCAAGTGGAAAGGCACCAATTTCGTGGAATGATCCTGGTAACTCTTGCACAGATCATGTTCTCACTTGTGTGAAGCATTTTGGTAAACTGAAAGTTCTGTCTGTAGCTAATGGCGTCTGAACTGGAGATGGGAAAATGTCCACCACAGAATGCTGGAAATGCAACCCAAGTGCAGAATACTCCCCCCAACACTCACATCTTGGGAAGTGTGAACACCCAAACAGTTGGCTTGTTTAACTCTCCCTCAAATGCCTGCTGCTTCTGTTGGTGTTGCTGCTGCAGCTGTTCTTGGTAAGAAACATCTTTAAATGTTTTACATGAAATAGAGCATGGTTTCTCAATAGGCAGTCTAGCTTACTTAGTTTTGTCATAGCCTCAGCATTTTAGCTTATGGGACCATCATAGCATGTTGAGGCCACAACATATTACCTCATAGAAACTTGATAATGTGATGTGGTGATATGAAGTGAACTTTGCCAATCATTTTTATTTTGTATCAGTACGTTATAAATAGAAGGAGTTATACGTTTTATTGTCTTTAGTTAGGGTTAGGCTTAGACAAAATGTAAGATGAGAAATTAGTTCTACACTATTATTATTATTTATTTTTTATTTATTTTTTTTACAAGCAAATTAGGAGATTATGAGATCAGTTGCTGATTTTCTTCCTCCCTTTGTTTAGGCATTTTTTTGTTCTTTATTGCCTCTATAACATTTCAGCCTTTAAATGAAAAAAAGATTAGGGATGCACCGAATATTCGGCAACCGAAATTATTCGACCGAAAATAGCAAAAAAATATCTTTCGGTGTTCGGCCGAATAAGCGAAAAGGCCGAATAATAATGTACCGAACAATGACTAAGGCGATCAAATAGAGGCACGCACTAATGCAGCAAACATGTCGGCAGTGTGAATGTATTTAAAACTATCAGAGAAAGACGCAGAAATCATTACATGCACGAAGCACGAGAACGAGAGCGAGAGATTGTTTAGTGCTGCATCACGTCTCCGATGAGAAGAAGAGGTGGCTAATGCTGGTGGTTAGGTTACTGTATGATGATTGAAATCGCGAAATTACCTTTAAACGATTAGTAAATCAACTGCAGAATGTTATATTTTCTAATGCACGCACGAATTGAATGTATTGTGACAGCGCTGCACGAGCTCGCGGCGCCAGGGTTCAAAGTCCAAAGCGCGAGGAAAATCTGCGCTGAACTTGTTACTCGTCAGTTCCTCAGTAACATTTTTGTGAATTTTTTAAAGGCATGTGACAATGTGATACGTGCGACAAACATCTTCCCAAATTCGTAATGAGAATCATTTATAAATCTGCATGCTGTTGTCAACAAAAAGAAGCACTGAGATCTTCCTGCGGGTTTCTGCCTAAATAAAAGCCGAGAAAAAGCAACAACTCCATCGACATTCATAAATGATAGTATTGTAATTTTACTGTCGTTCTGTAAAATAAAATAAAAAAGACAATAATAATGATAATAATAATTACCCTACAACAGCTCTATTAATCCATTTATTAGGCCTATAACATTCACACATAGTGTTCAAATTGGCTTCTGTAATATATTCTAATGTTTTAAAAGAAGTATTTTCTGATCAGAAACTTATTAATTGTGCTTTGTTGGTATAATGTCTGCTAGAATGCAAAAAAAAATTTCAGTGTTATGTAAATATTTTTAAATTGTTGTTTTGTAATTGATTTTTTATTTGAAAAGCAGGACAAAACAGTAAAAAGCACATTTTGGCAATTTACTTAATGCAATGGTGAAAAAAACAATGGCAAAATAGGCCTACATGGGGGGGGAATGTGAAAAACCGTGTTCTGCATTCGGTATTCGGCCTTCGGCCAAGTGTTTCATTTTGTTCGACTTCGGCCAAGAATTTTCATTTCAGTGCATCCCTAGAAAAGATATGTCAAAATGATAATTGAATAATAAATCATTATATGTATTTTATCTGCTCCATAAATAATTCTAGATAACTTATCTGAATTGTTTAAATGTGTAGAATCCACATAAGATTGTTTTTCATCAACCGGTCAAAATTTACAGCAGGGCATGCAAATTCGGTCCGTTTTTGGCCAGACAGAACTGCACACAGGCTGAATGTAAATATAGATCTCTGTAAATCCACTCGCTGACAGCAGGTGGCGCTTATGGAAAAGATGAATTAGAGCTGTTTCCCGTAACCTCCGTGGACAAAGCAGTATTGAGATTAAGAACACTTCCTTTAGGTATTACATGGGGCTTTATGCTGGACAGTATTTATTTATCACGAGTTGTTCAAATCACGGTAATCTAATACGGTTTTAATGATAATTAAAAGATGAAACGGTAATACTAACTGTGGGGAATTTTTTCATGATTTATCGTCAAACCGGTATTCGTTGCATCCCTGAAATTAGAGGCAACCACTGCATTTTAATCAAAATCTAAACAAAGATGCTAAGCACATATAGCATGATCAGTTATTTTTTATTTGAATTAGATTGTATAATATAAAGATTTAAAGCAAAAGCAGAATGGTCTGACTGTAGATTTGTGAAATTATGCTACAGTACATGCAAATGAGGGGAAATGTGGAGATGTTCAGACGTGGGGATTAACAGATGTACACTCAACGCTATAAAAGAACAGAAATACATTGTAAATTTAGAGATGCTAGTTTCTCAATTAGCACATATTAATTTTATTAAGTCATGAATTAATATATTGCAGTAGTTTGGGCACTGGTAAGGACCATGGCTCACTTCACACTGGGACTGAATAAGACATTAATTGAGGCACACCGAAAGTTTCATTTTCATTAATACTTTCCAACTGCACGTACTATGTTTAACGCTTCTCATAGCTATGTGAAAATAAGTGTATAATTGTAACAGTTCATTTTTGGAGCTGAGCTGAATGAGAGAGAGAGAGAGAGAGATGCTCAAACAGCAACATTACACACTAACTAACGTTAAAAAAGTGAAATCGCAATGAACCATACCTTTAATTTCCATTTGCAATTTCATTAATCTTTTCCTTCCTTACCAAACACATGTAACTTAAACTAGCAAACATTTATTTTTCTCATGTGTTGCCTCGTCTTTGGAGGGAAAAAAATTTAAGAGACAAAAATTATTTTATTGTCAACAGATTCTGGAAGGCACCTTGTGATGTACTTCCATAGAGTAGAATGCTAGCATAGAATATAGCTGGACATTTAGCTACATGCCTCCTAAAACTATACAGATTTAGAATGACATGAAAGTGAGTAAATGATGAAAGAATTTTCACAAAAAGTAACGCTGTATTTCAATAGTCTACTTCAGACATTCTACTAAATATAAGTAACTTTGCAATCACATGTCATCTAACTCTCATTAATTTGCAACCACATAAAATGTTAGTAGTAGTGCTGTCAAATTATTATTCACAATTAATCGCATCCAAAATAAAAGTTTTGTTTACAAAATATGTGTTTGTACTGTGCATATTTTATTTCTGTCATGACAACTCTCAGAGTGATTGGCATGGTAATGTACATGACAATGTTAATGTATTTGGTCTTGGCGGAATAGATCTGCTACGCTGATGCAGCAGAGCAAGTACCGAGACTTGTTACTGCCAATACATCCACATGCTGCAAGCAAGTACAGGAACTTGCTACTGCCAATGCATATGGCTATACGGTGCCGTGAGTATTTAAGACATACTGCTGCTGCACAAATAGCATATAAAACAACCTGTAGCAGATCAATACAGGTGGAGCTGGGGAAGGTGGAGGGTTTCTGAAGTGCGCTGCAACTGCTACAGCAAGCACTAGTCATATATTTGAATGTTGAGCAGCGAGCTCATTGGCTACCGATACAGGAGAGAACCAATCAACTGTGCTGTGTAACAATGATGTCATTATGTCAGATTGAGTTTGACCTACAGTGGGTACGGAAAGTATTCAGACCCCCTTAAATTTTTCACTCTTTGTTATATTGCAGCCATTTGCTAAAATCATTTAAGTTAATTTTTTTTCCTCATTAATGTACACACAGCACCCCATATTGACAGAAAAACACAGCTGAAGGACTCCAAGATGGTGAGAAATAAGATTCTCTGGTCTGATGAGACCAAGATAGAACTTTTTGGCCTTAATTCTAAGTGGTATGTGTGGAGAAAACCAGGCACCTGTCCAATACAGTCCCAACAGTGAAGCATGGTGGTGGCAGCATCATGCTGTGGGGGTGTTTTTCAGCTGCAGGGACAGGACGACTGGTTGCAATCGAGGGAAAGATGAATGCGGCCAAGTACAGGGATATCCTGGGCGAAAACCTTCTCCAGAGTGCTCAGGACCTCAGACTGGAACTAAGGTTTACCTTCCAACAAGACAATGACCCTAAGCACACAGCTAAAATAACGAAGGAGTGGCTTCACAACGACTCTGTGACTGTTCTTGAATGGCCCAGCCAGATCCCTGACTTAAACCCAATTGAGCATCTCTGGAGAGACCTAAAAATGGCTGTCCACCAACGTTTACCGTCCAACCTGACAGAACTGGAGAGGATCTGCAAGGAGGAATGGCAGAGGATCGCCAAATCCAGGTGTGAAAAACTTGTTGCATCTTTTCCAAAAAGACTCATGGCTGTATTAGATCAAATGGGTGCTTCTACTAAATACTGAGCATTTTTCAGTTTTTCTTTTTTAATAAATTTGCAAAAATGTCAACAATTCTGTGTTTTTCTGTCAATATGGGGTGCTGTGTGTACATTAATGAGGAAAAATAATTAACTTAAATGATTTTAGCAAATGGCTGCAATATAACAAAGAGTGAAAAATTTAAGGGGGTCTGAATACTTTCCGTACCCACTGTATCTGACTGCGCCATCTAAAGTTTCATGCCAGAACTTTGTATTTCTGTCATGACAACTCTCGGAATGATTGGCATGGTAATGTACATGACAATGTTAATGCATTTGGTATTGGCGGTATAGATCTGCTACGCTGCTGCGGCAGAGCAAGTACCGAGACTTGCTACAGCCAATACATCCACAACATGCTGCTGTGAGCATGTAAGAAATACTGCTGCTGCACATATAACATATATGAAATAACCACCCACAAAGCAGGAGACATAGAATGGACAATACAAGCCAAAATCAAGACACAAAACGCCCCAACAGCAGATCTATTGCCAAGACATATGTACTGCTGCTGCTCCGAAGAGCCATGTGAACTGCATGTATTACTATCTATGTGTGCCTGGGCTACTACGCCGACCGGCTTCATGCTAGTGGCCTATGTCTATGTGTGCCTGGGCTACCACACCGACCAGCTTAACGCTAGCGGCCTATGGCTATGTGTGCCTGGGCTACCACACCGACCAGCTTAACGCTAGTGGCCTATCGATAGATAAGACCCCAGCACCCACCTGAGCAAATATCATAATTTACTGTAAGTCATTTGATAACTGTTGTTACTTTCTCCACTTCATAGTCCCAGTGGCAGCGTAACAGCTTGTTAATTCATGTTCGTGCAATGATGAGACATACAAAGTTAGCCGATGCATGCTATTTTACTCTCTCGTGTAGATAAGTGTCAGGGTTACAGTGCTTGAAACCCCCTGGGTGGACTGACTTAAATGAACTGAAATAAAAGCAGAATATAAACGTTCTTCCTCCGTTTCTGAACTACACAGCACAGCGAGAGCACACGTCACACGAACACATTTCTACACTACCCATAATGCATTTCACTCAGGACTACGACAACCGTAGATGGAGATCTTAAGCTATAACTCTTATTTCCCTTCTCCCGCAACACTGTCATTGATATGACTGCAATAAGCGCGTGCTTCTGATACTGCGTGCAGCTGGAATCGACCGCACACTCGGTGTGTAATAATACAATTATTCAATTTAACCTGTTTCATGTCTGTTACTATCAGCGCATAGTGATTACATGCTCTAGACTGCATTTTGCTCCAGCTGTATGAACACAGATTCGCTCTTTGGCTACCGATACATGAGAGAACCATCAGCTGTACCATGTGATGATGTCATTATGTCAGATTGAGTTAGACCTATCGGACTGTGCCATCTAGAGTTTCATGCCAGAATTTTGTATATATATATAATAGAGCTACAATTGTAATTTGTAAATAATATAATTTAATTACAATTTATTTATTTACATTTATATTTTTTTAAAGTTTTATTTTGTGCCCTATAGTAGTTTTTTTTTTTTTTTTTACTTCTATAATATTTGACGGAGGGGGCACAACAATACAATTCTGCTTAAGGCACCCATTTGGCCAGCAGTGGCCCTGTGAGGAACAATTCAAAAGCGTAGTTACCACCCTCAAACAAGTCTTACAGAAAGGATAAATCAGACATTAAAAACTGGATTTTACCGATACTGATAGCTTGGTTGGGCCACAGTGGCAGATAACTGATTAATTGCTAGTTTTTATGATGGATACTGTATATGAAAACTAAAATAGTACTGAACTTTATTACATACACACAAAGTACAGAACCATACTTTTCATATGGAATAAAAATATTCATATTAAATATTAATTATACATTGATCATTAATGAGTGCTTCCATTGTTCTCATTTCCAAGTCGCTTTGGATAAAAGCGTCTGCTAAATGACTAAATGTAAATGTAATGTTAGTTCATAGTTCATTAATTTTAACAAATGAAGCTTTAAAATTTAAACATATATGGAATCTTATTGTAAAGTGCTACCATTTCATATAAATTCAAACGTAAAAGATATTTAAGCATGATATTTAAGTATTACATTTAAGAAATTACATGCAATATGTATATTGTATACTCTCACACTTTGTTTGCTTAAATTTTAGAACACTTCATGATTATCTAATCAAAATAACAAAATATTTCCACCAATAACACCGGACAAAAAGTGCAGCATTGTGTCGCATCTAGGACAACTTACAGGTGTAACACACACCAGACATGTCACGTTCAATTCAAGTGGCAGTCCAAAACAATATATTGTCAAACAGGCAAAGGTTCACTTCAGAAATTAATAAAGAGGCAGATGAGTTTAAAGGGGTCCTATTATTATCTTGATTTTGTTTTGGGGGTGTACTTGAACAGGCTCTCATACTAGGTTGTTCGAAAAACACATTATTTTTCACATATTTTACATTATTACAACACCTCTCTCCCCAGTCTGGCATGAACGACTCGAATAGTTCCTGTATCAAATGAAGGCCCGCCTTCTGAAATACGAAATGTGTTGTGATTGGTTAGCTGGGCCAGTGTGTGTTGTGATTGGCACCACTCGGCGCCTGGTCGGGAAATGACATGCCCCTTACCATAGCCGCCTGCAAGCTTCAGTGTAAGTATTGCGTCAATATCAAATCAATTTGAGCGCGATTTAAACCCGCGATTTAATGATTGTAACCACTCTAAGTTCGTCTGCCTTTGGAAAGCTAGCATGTCTCCAACATAGTAATAACACTTGTTGCCTTCTCTAGTGAAGCTCAACCAGGTCTAGTCCCATTCGTCGATATTTGTGATATCACAAATCCAGGAAAATATGCGTTGTA
>NW_015664459.1:23849-31312 GCF_001515625.1 Sinocyclocheilus rhinocerous | reverse complement strand
CAACGTCTCAAATCGCGATTTCGATTCGATTTCGATTAATGTCTCTGACATAGTGATAACACTCGTTGCCTTCTCTAGTGCAGCTCAACCAGGTCTCGTCCCATTCGTCGATCTTTGTGATATCACAAATCCCGGAAAATGTGCGTTGTAGTCCAAACGAGTCGTTCGTTGTAGTTTTTGAAAAGTGATTTCTGTTAAATAAAATATCTCCTTTTGAAGTGGACTTTGAGCTTTGTAACTTTGCAGATCTTTTTTATGCTCAAACAGCAACATTACAGACTAACTAAAGTTGAAAAAGTGAAAAAGCATAATAGGACCCCTTTAAAGTTCAGTGCAATCTATATTACAGCTGTCTATGTGAACCATGCAGACTATATTAGAGCACAGAAAAACAAAGGTTTCGCTGAAAAATGCACAATACACAATCTTCCAGCCTAGGGTGAAGTCATTATGTACATTAACACTGATTTGGGACAAATATAATTTAATGGAAAACTGTGTGAATGGTGCTCTGTGGTGTGGCAGGATTTCTGCCGGCTGCATGAACACATCATTGTGCTTTCTCACATCACTAGCTTTATATATGCAACTTTGCTGGCTAACAAATATATTAATGTCTCCAGCTGGATTGTAACAATCATGACGTTATACATTTGGGCTGTGCTTGCATGTGTTTTAGTCACACTGTTTTAACCACTTGTGGTGCTGCTAATGTTAGCATCATCTCAGACTTGACAGCAAACATACTGCTGCCCTTTTTCCACTAATGCACCATCTAGTCAACAAATGAATTACTTTGTAGTCATATGAAAACATGTACTATATAGAATACTGTATACACACCTTTTCTGTTTTAAATCTGCATCTGAAATGTCCTGCTCTGTGCAGCGCACAGTCTCATGTGCCAAAACAAACAGCACAAGGTGTCAGTGATTCAGCCTCTAGAGGCCACTCTCATAATGTATAATGACAGCAGACCCTTCTCTCCTATCAGACCCTAGCCACTCCAGCAAAGTACATAACCCAGAAAAACTATTGGCATGGAGCCGATTTTGCCAATTGCCAACAGCTGATAGTTCCAGCAATCTATTATCGGTGCCGATTAATCTGCAAAACTGATCAAATGGTCGACCTCTATTAAAAACCATGATTGCATCATACATTGGACAGCATTATCAAGCCTGGGATCATTGATTATGTGAGTTTTACTTTGCCATGAACACAGCCCAACAAGAAACCATTTACCTAAATTCATTACTTCAGAGTTATGTGCCCTCTAGAAGCTTGAGTTCTGCAAGTAAACGGCGTATTATTGTGCCATCTAAAAGAGGCACAAAATCACTTTCACAGACTTTTTCATTAACTGTTCCCTCCTGGTGATATACACACACCTTGCTACGTGTACTGCGTTAGGCTAACCGAGACTTGTCATTTGCACTTATATATTGTTGCTCTTTTGTTAGTTTTGACTGCTTTTATTGTCGTCATTTGTAAGTCGCTTTGGATAAAAGCTTCTGCTAAATGACTAAATGTAAATGTAAATGAAACCAATGGAGAAACACCGGTGGAGCTCATGAAAGATAGGACGCTCAAGGGACCACTAGTAAGGCCGTTCCACAGAACTCCTTTGCTTAAAACACGTGGTCTGTTGCATGAAGCTAGCTGAACAATCTCAGAGTTTCAGAGTAGTCTGGCAATTTTGTCTCTAAAATTCTTTGACTGTAAACTGCTTTCATTTGAAGTGAGAGATGGAGGAGTGGCTTTATTGCATCAGATATATGTCACTTTGCTAACAGCTGATTAGTCCAATTTGGGTTTGCGATCTCTAACCCAGAATAAAACCTGCTCTGGAAACCAAAACCGGCTTTGTGCAAAAGGCCTCTGCTCTCTTCTGCATCAAACTAGTTTTCCACTAAGCTAGCGCCAAAGTCGGCGGGTCCAGCTGAAATAATTGGTAAAACGGGGCTAATAAATTACACTGCTTTTGGATTTATAACCTTTGAGGACAGTAAGGAATAGTTCACCCAAAAATGAAAATTATGTTAGTTACTTACCCTCAAGTTGTTATGAACCCTCAAATTGTTTTGCAGTGCATTTTGGGTGAATTGTTCCTGTTTTTTCTAACATTGTTGTTTGATTTTCTCATGAGAGTAAAGGTGTGCTAGGAAACTTAATTAAGTCCAATTAGAATGAGCTTAGAAGTGCTCATCTATTATCCTTTAGGAACTTCTCCTGAGACTTTCAAGTGTCACACAGTGGATGTTCATGCGTCACAAAAAAAACATGTTTTTATTATGTGTGTGTGTGTGTGTGTGTGTGTAGTCTGACAGTACGCTCTGCTAAGGAGGAAAAAAATCTGACGACGATCTCCGAAAATGAAGAGGACGTTGATACCAACCAAATGTAAGTTGTATTATAAATTTAATATCTTAAATGACATGATATTGCAAAGAGGATTCACTTTTAAGAACTTTCCTCTTAGGAATTTTGAATGGGGTCCTGATATGCCTTTTTTATTATTTTAATATGTTTCTTGAATGTTACTTGAATTTTTGAGTTTCTTGATTTATTTATTTTTTTTTCTTCAACCCACATTCTTCCTAGTCGTTGGAATTTTGATTTACTCCAGTGACTGGAGTCTCTTGAATCCATTTACCAAAATGTTTTTTCAGACTCCACTGATTTGTTCAGTGACCATAATACATATTGGTGCCAGTAGGTGGAGACAAATGAATGTTATGTAATAATATATATGATGATTAGTTATATAATGAACGAATCAATATTACCTCGATCACGTCACAACAAAAACAAAACAGGTTGACAATTATATGCTGTAATACCTTTCTAATAACCAAGAGTGACATTTAAGCAGTGGTGGAAAGAGTACTGAAAATTTGTACTTAAGTACAAGTACTGGTACATTGCTGAAATAATACTCAATTACAAGTAAAAGTACTGGTGTCAAAACAGTACTTAAGTAAAAGTACAAAGTACTCCTCTCAAAAACTACTCAGAGTACTAGTTACTAGTTACTTTTTAGCTGGCAATATTTAATAAATTACCAAAAAATATTCATATCAAAGATCTATGTGGATAATAGCTACTTTGAACAAAACCCACTTTTATCTTATTGACAAAGTACGTGAATTAGTGCTCATATGATACAGGAATTTCTAACTTCAATACCTTGAAAAATATCAATATCAAAGTACCCGTGAACCGGAAGTTGCAACTGACTTCAGTGTTGTGATGTATTTCCAAGTGAAATGGAATATTGAATAAAGGGCGGGGTTTTATTGCGGTGCACCTCCACTCCACCTCTTGCTCATAGCAGATTCACGGTTGGATAGGTGTGGTTAAGAATATCTGCTTGTTATGTCTGGCATCACGCTTCACCGCTTCTGGGTCCTAACGCTCTGCCAGACACCCCAAGAAAACACCAAACTGTTCTAATATACATCCACAATGTCATGTAATGCTGAATAATTATAACCCTAACCTTTATCTCCATACTGAAATCCCAGATGGCCTGACAGTGATTCAGCTAAAATATTAGTGTCTGAGACACTGTCAGCACGGAGACTGTAGTATGCACAGTGTAGTAAATTAGCTCTTTTCAGAATTTGAATCTAAAGATTCGGAGTCAACCTGATTAAAACCGATTCAAAATTGATAGTTTACACTTTATCAACTGTTCGTCCAGCGAAACATTAAAGATCAGTATATCTTAACAATTTTGATATTTGTATTATGCCCTGGCCAAGGTCACAATAACTGTTAGGGATGATTTATTAAGCTACGAGCTAGGTAGCAAGATCTGGGCAAAGTTTTAACTTTAAAATATACAACACAAGACAATGATTATAATTAAAGAATTTATTTGCTACTCTAAGGATACATTAACAACCAAAAGCACACAGACACACACACACACATACGCACACACACATACAGTTCAGAGGATGCGAGTTAGCGGAGTTTGACTGAAGTCCCAAAAGTCTAGTATTTGCTCCTAGTTCTTAAATCGCAACCTGAGAGAATCACAAAGCAGAGATTTGCGTAAGATCAATTCAGCACCGGTTTCAGCAGAGACTTCACTCGTACTGCGTCTTGTTAAGACGCTATGGGGAAAAACTCATTTTTCTCCGAATACTGAAACCTTTAAATAACGCAGTGTAACTGCATGGCCATTGGTTCGTGCATTGAATTAAAAAACGAACCAATGGCTCGGCAGCGGAGCTGCACGAGCCTTTGGCGACTAAACCCACCAGAATGGGCGGGGCATCTGGCTATATAATCGGCACTTCACCATAGGATCCTCAGATTTCTTCTCCTTCAGCGGCAACTAAGTTCTTCGCTGATCTACGAGTCTCGAAGCCTCTCACCGTAGAATCGCCTTCGCAGCAGATCAAGCTGAACCAGTGACCCTCTGCTCAGCTGATTCGCCGCAGCTTATCCCCTGCCGCCATCCGGTGAGCCTAAAAGAGCTTATTTCTAAGAGGTAAGTTCTAAAAGAGCAAAATTTCTAGTGACGTTGTTGCAAATGTCGCGCTGCGAGTGTGGCTCGTGCACGGAATCTTGCACGATGCAGAAGGGCAGTGAGTGCGTCGCCTGTCTGGGCAGCCCCCATGCAGAAACTGCACGCTCACTGAGACTGAATGCTCTCGCTGAGAGCATGAGTCTCGCTCTTCTCCACTCGCGGACTGCCTTCATTGAAGACAGTCCCGCTCTCCCGTTTCTCCTCTCTCAGAAAGCCTCGGAGAGAGAAACAGTGGAGTCAGGGAACTAAGCAACCGGGTCTGAGCGATCGCATGCCGGCACTGTACCCGCGTGCTCGCTCTCCCCGCTGCACTTTAATCCAACGCAGAAGGGCAGTGAGTCTTGCTCTTCTCCACTCGCGGACCACCTTTATTGAAGAACTTAGTCGTCTTCCATTTCTCCTCTCTCAGCGAGCCTCGGAGAGAGAAACCGCGAAGTCTGGGAGCTAAGCAACCGGGTCTGAGCGATCTCACGCCGACACAGATCCTGTGTGCTCGCTCTCCCCACTGCGCTTCGATCCGTGTCTGACACATGAAGATCAGCGCCCCTCGTTACTCGAGCGGCTCTATCCTCTTAGGTGGATCGAAGCAGAACGCTGTCACTGACAGCTTCGAATTTGTGTGTGTGTCGCTATGGCTGCGCTCACAGAGACAGGCTGCTTTTACCACGAAAGCAGTCTGTCCCTGTTCATTCGCGGAAGGCGGCCCCGCCTCCCCGCTCTCATGTTTCTCTCCTCCCAGTTACCTCGGAGGAAGCAATGGCGAGCTCGCGGGTTGAGCGATCAGGCTTGAGCAATTTCATGCTGGCACACATCATGCGTGCTTGATCTGCCGGTGTGTGTTACACGTGAGGATCAGCGCCCTTCTTTACACAGAGCGGCTTAATCCTCCTATAGGCAGATCAAAGCAGAACGCTGGCAGCTTCGCATTTGTGTGTGCGTCGCTGAACCCTGCTGAGCCCGCTCTTGTGTTTCTCTCCTCCCAGTTACTCGGAGGAAGAAATGGCGAACTTGCGGTGATGAGCGATCAGCATGAGTGATTTTAACACCGCAAAGCCCCCGCGTGCATCACTCTCCACGCAGCTCTTTGATCCGCCAGTGTGTTTACACGTGAGGATCGGCGCCTCTCATTGTCGAGCAGTGCAATCTGTTTATGAGGATCGGAGCAGAAAGCTGTCACCAATGATTCAATATTGCTGACAACTTCGTATTTGAATGTGCCTCTCACCTGGGCCATGCCCACGTTGAGGCTGCACTCACTGAGACAGATCACTCTCACTACGAGAGTTCATGTCTCGCTCTGCTTTGCTCGCGGCTCGTCTTCAATGAAGGCGGCCCCGCCCCGCCCCTCCCCTCGTCCGCTACGAGTGGATCTGAGAGAATGCGCGCAGCACTTTTGATCTGCCTGAGTGTTTACACATAAAGATCATCAGTACTCCTCTTCTAATGAGTGGTTTGATCTTTTTACGTGCATCACTCTCCACGCAGCTCTTTGATCCGCCAGTGTGTTTACAGTGTGTGTTTGAATGCGCCTCTCGCCTGGGCCACGCCCATGCTGAGGCTGCACTCACTGAGACGGATTCCTCTCACTACGAGAGTTCATGTCTCGCTCTGCTTTGCTCGCGGCTCGTCTTCAATGAAGGCGGCCCCGCCCCGCCCCTCCCCTCGTCCGCTACGAGTGGATCTGAGAGAATGCGCGCAGCACTTTTGATCTGCCTGAGTGTTTACACATAAAGATCATCAGTACTCCTCTTCTAATGAGTGGTTTGATCTTTTTAGGCGGATTAAAAGAGAATGCAGTCACTAATGATTATCACTGACAGCTTCAAATTGGACGCGTCTTGGACCACGCCCACGCTGAGGCAGTGGGCACGGGGGCTGACTGCTCTCGCTATGAGAGCATTAAGTCTAGTGAAGCATTTTTTTAAAGCGTTTTAAAAAGAGAGCAAAATTCCTCTTCTGAGGGTGGGGTCCCTATACGGCGACCAGCCACTCGAATTAATCCAACACCTTGTCACGTGGGCTGAGGCCTGGCAGGCCATCGCCGGAGTGCCAGACTGGGTTTTGGGGATAAAAAACGAGGTTATTCACTGCAATTCGCTCAAAGACCTCCGCGATTCAGCGGTGTGCTTCGCACCTCAGTTTAGAGCAAAGATGCACACGTCCTGTGCTCCGAGGTGATGAATTTGTTGGCAATAGGAGCTGTAGAAACGGTTCCCCCAGCTCAAAGCGAGTCAGGCTTCCACAGCCGCTATTTCCTTGTCCCCAAAAAGGATGGCAATCTAAGGCCCATCCTCGATCTCAGGCACTTGAACCGCGCCTTCATGAAACAGCTGTTCAGGATGATTACATTGAAACAGATCCTCTCGTAAGTGTGCCCAGGGGACTAGTTCTTTTCACTGGATCTGAAAGACACCTACTTTCACATCCAGATAGCCCCCCACCACAGACGATTCTTGAGATTCGCCTTCAAGGGAGTGACATATCAATACACGGTCCTTGACTTTGGACTGTCCCTAGCTCCTCACACTTTTGCATGGATGCGGCAGTTTCCCCGCTGAGACAAATGGGAATCCGCATTTTGAATTACCTCTGACTGGCTCATCTTGGCCCAGTCGGAGGATGAGCTACTATTTCACAGATCCTTCCTCCTCAGCCACTTAGAATGCCTGGGACTCAGGGTCAATTTTGCCAAGAGCACGCTGTCCTCCAGCCAACGGATATCGAAACAGACTAATATTAGCGTAGATGCCATTCTTTTAACGATGTAGCAAGTACATCGGGTGTTCTGGGAAGTGCTCCCGGTTCCGGTTGTCCTAATTAATGCAGCCTAAAAATCCTTTAATGGATTTGAATATTAGAAATGTTTTAGTGTGTTATGTGTAAGCCAGGTTAAAGAGATGGGTCTTTAATCTAGATTAAA
>NW_015664459.1:21002-23479 GCF_001515625.1 Sinocyclocheilus rhinocerous | reverse complement strand
TTCCAGAGTTTGGGCGCTAAATAGGAAAAGGATCTGCCGCCCGCTGTGGATTTTGATATTCTAGGTATTATCAAATTGCCAGAGTTTTGAGAACGCAGCGTAAACTGCGTATAGTGTTCTACTTGTCTGTGTCAGCCGCACACCACACGGATACGTTTTCTACATTTATTTACGCTTTGATTTGAATGAAAACAGTGTATCCGTGTGGTGCGGCTGACACAGAACAGCATACGCAGTTTGCGTTCAGTGGATACTCTCCAAAATGGCGCTACGGTGACGCGTAGGTTCCTAACTGATGACGAAGAATTGACAGAGCAGCCATCAAGTCTTAGGGAGTGTTCTAGGTTATTATATGCAGAGTTTTTAGGTCCTATAATTAACACCTCTGTTTTTTCAGAATTTAGCAGTAAGAAATTACTCATCATCCAGTTTTTTATATCGACTATGCATTCCGCTAGTTTTTTCAAATTGGTATGTTTCGCCGGGCTGCGAAGAAATATAGAGCTGAGTATCATCAGCATAACAGTGAAAGCTAACACCGTGTTTCCTGATGATATCTCCCAAGGGTAACATGTAAAGCGTGAAGAGTAATGGCCCTAGTACTGAGCCTTGAGGTACTCCATACTGCACTTGTGATCGATATGATACCTCTTCATTCACTGCTACGAATTGATGGCGGTCAGATAAGTACGATTTTAACCATGCTAATGCACTTCCATTAATGCCAACAAAGTTTTCTAGTCTATGCAAAAGAATGTTGTGGTCAATAGTGTCGAACGCAGCACTAAGATCCAATAGCACTAATAGAGAGATACAACCACAATCAGATGATAAGAGCAGGTCATTTGTAACTCTAATGAGAGCAGTCTCGGTACTATGATACGGTCTAAATCCTGACTGGAAATCGTCACAGATACCATTTTTCTCTAAGAAGGAATATAATTGTGAGGATACTACCTTTTCTAGTATCTTGGACAGAAAAGGGAGATTCGAGATCGGTCTGTAATTAACTAGTTCTTTGGGGTCAAGTTGTGGTTTTTTGATGAGCGGCTTAATAACAGCCAGTTTGAAGGTTTTGGGGACATATCCTAATGACAATGACAAATTAATAATAGTCTGAAGAGGATCTATGACTTGCACCTCTTTTAGGAACTTAGATGGAATAGGGTCCAACATTTTGTTGGTTTAGATGATTTAACAAGTTTATACAATTCTTCCTCTCCTATAGTAGAGAATGAGTGGAATTGTTCCTCAGGGGATCTATAGTGCATCTGATGCGATACTGTAGCTGACGGCTGCATGGTTACAATTTTATCTCTAATAGTATTGATCTTGGAAGTAGTAGTTCATAAAGTCATTACTGCTGTGCTACTGGGGAATGTCAACACCTGTTGATGTTTTTATTTTTCGTTAATTTAGCCACTGTATTGAATAAATACTTGGGGTTATGTTTGTTTTCTTCTAAAAGAGACGAAAAGTAATCAGATCTAGACGTTTTTAATGCTTTTCTGTAGGATAGGTTTGTAGGATAATACACACCCACAAGTTTATACAATTCTTCCTCTCCTATAGTAGAGAATGAGTGGAATTGTTCTTCAGGGGATCTATAGCGCACTTTCTGATGCAATACTGTAGCAACCGTATCTAAAATGCTAGAAAAGAGAGAGTCCATAGTTTGTTGCATCATCAAGTTCTTCTGAGCTATTGGATATGCTGAGGAATTGAGATAAATCAGGAAGTCTGAAAATATTGTTATAAATTGTAGCAACACCTCCCCCTTTACCTTTTGGCTCATGTTTGTAACAGTAATCTTGGGGGTAGACACGTTTAAAATAATATAATCATCAGGTTTTAGCCAGGTTTCTGTCAAACAGAGCAAATCTAGGTTATGATCGTGTCACAGTGTCTGGTTGTGGTGCCCTGGACTGGCCACTTGAGGGCGCTCTCCCGTTTCTGTGTTATATGTTTTGAACTCCATTTCCCATAGTCTGATCACCTGTTAATCATTTCTGATCATGATCACCGGTTAGTCATTTACTCTTCATCCCATCTATATATAGCATGCTCACTCTGTCTGTCGTTGCTGCAGTATTGTATTTGTATTTGTCATCTGATGTCTGATGTTGTCTAAGTTACACCGTGTTATCCGTTCCCTGTGTTTTGGATTACCTTTTGCCACGTTTTTGTTCTGATCTGTTTATTTATACTTTAATAAACTGCACTTGGATCTTACCTTGTTTTCTCCTGGCATTCCGTGACAGAATACTGCAGCCACTACAAGATCCAGCAGTTTGTTTTTCTTTTTCCCTTTTTGAACTATGGACATGCGGATTGTCCCTCCTGCCACAGGGAAAGAGCGAATGGCTCGATACCGGACTCTGATGGCTCGGAGGCAGCAAGGAATGGAGGTTGGTGGTTTTGCCCAGACCTTTTGGACGCTGGCGGTGGGGCTGAATTATAATGAGGCTGCACTTAAG
>NW_015664459.1:14585-20727 GCF_001515625.1 Sinocyclocheilus rhinocerous | reverse complement strand
CAGTCCGGGAGCTCACAGAGCCCACTCCAGTCCGGGAGCTCACAGAGCCCACTCCAAAGCCCGCTCCAGTCCGGGAGCTCACACTCCAGTCCGGGAGCTCACAGAGCCCATTCCAGAGCCCGCTCCTGTCCGGGAGCTCACAGAGCTCATTAAGGAAGTCACTCCAGTCCGGGAGCTCACAGGGTCCACTCCAGAGCCCGCTCCAGTCTGGGAGCTCACAGAGCCCACTCCAGAGCCCGCTCCAGTCTGGGAGCTCACACATGGCCAAGGAGACTATTGCGGAGCAATCTGTCGGTCCTGTTGCAGCTGTTGAGGCTGGTACTAAACTCTCTCTGCTCTTGTTTTCAGTTTTCCCTGAGTTGCTGAGAGGGTTTTCTGTCCCACTAGTGTTGCCTGACAGGATTCCGGCTCCGCTCTGGTTGCCCGTCTGGCAGTGTTCGAACTATACCGTGGACTTTGGGGGAGCCCACATGTTTTTTTTTTTATAATGGGGGGGTCGTGCGCTTGCGCGGGGGCTTACAATGACTTACAAAGATACATAACAGCTATAGTGTGATATCTAGGTGAAAGAGTCTCTATGTGCTGAGAATTAACTGATTTCTGTGATGTGAGGCGGCTAGCAGACGGTCAGTTTAGCCAGTCTGTCTGCTTCCTGACCTGGGCCCCAGTTAGTCAATTGCAAACTCTAAGCCTATATGTCATGTTTCTAGAGAGAAGAGTGGCACCACCCCTGGAGGGATGAAGACCATCTCTTTTCAACAGGTCAGGTCTGCCCCAAAAACTCATCCAATTATCTATGAAACCTATGTTATTCTGCGGGCACCACTTAGACATCCAGCCATTGAGTGACGACAGTCTGCTATGTATCTCGTCACCACGGTAAGCAGGGAGGGGACCAGAGCATATTACAGTGTCTGACATCGTACTTGCAAGTTCACACACCTCTTTAATGTTATTTTTAGTGATCTCCGACTGGCGAAGTCGAACATCATTAGCGCCGGCGTGAATAACAATCTTACTGTATTTACGTTTAGCATTAGCCAGCACTTTTAAATTTGCCAAGATGTCAGGCACTCTGGCTCCCGGTAAACATTGGACTATAGTGGCTGGTGTCTCTATTTTCACGTTCCGTACAATAGAATCGCCAATAACTAGAGCACTTTGATCAGGTTTCTCCATAATCCAATTTGTTCTAAACATGTGACAAGCTTCATATTAAGGCCTTTAAAAACTGGTAAGACATAGTTTATAGTTTCGTTTCGCATATTAGTTTAAGCGGCTCGGCCCGTCAGATGCTTGGACAGAAAGGCTGCATGTGCCGCTGACAGAAACACTACTCGCGCTGTTTAAGCTCTCGCCCGGAGAGAGTGCGCGCACTTAAAACGTGTCTCTCTCTTCTCACTCAAACTGTGTCCTGTGTCAAACCTCTCTGTGCTCATGCGCTATAGATATTAATTCTTTTCGCACCTGAATTTAACGTTATCAAAAGTTTTAAAAAGTGCTTTTAAAAAGTAGTCTCAAAACATATTTGTGCAGGGCCTTTCCTTGATTTTTTATTGTTGTATTTTTGTTTTAAAAAACCAAAGTGTAAAAAAGTTGTGCACATCCCACAAACCCACACAGGGCTCAGGTGCAGGACAAGAAAAGTCAAACTATAGCAAAAATACAAACGTATTGTTAACGTCAGTGTGCGGACAATACGTTTGTATTTTTGCTGTGTTTTTGTTTTAACATAAACTGGTTATTAGCTACTTTGTTTTACTATATGTCTCTTGTATGTTTGTATTTTGATCTTTTCTGCGAATGCATATATGCATCTCTTTGTAAAGTAGGCTACTTTGTACACACTGTTTTAAAAGGTGATATATAAATAAAGCTTTAACCAATCAGACCTCCACAACTGACTGATGAAAATGCTAGTGAAATCTAATTGGCTGAGTGAACTGAACCTGCAATTCTTTTGACAATCAAAGATGGATCTTTAAATTCTTTCCAGTTTAAGGAACAATTATGGAACAGCCTGCCAATTTGTTGAGATAGTGAATTGGTGGGTTTTTGTTAAATGTGAGTCAAAATCATCACAATTAAAAGAACCAAAGACTTAAACTACCTCAGTCTGTGTGCATTGAATTTATTTAATACACGAGTTTCACAATTTGAGTTGAATTACTGAAATAAATTAACTTTTCCACGACATTCTAATTTGAGATGCACCTGTATTAGGGACGTACTGACGCTCAGTAAGTTTAAAAGCCATCTGAAAACATTTTTTATGATAGCGCTCGATCAAAAGATAACTGAAGTTTGCTAGTGCCATATGTGTCGCTTTTGTCTTTAATTAAGGTATATTTCAACTGTTCTTTTAAAGTTTCTCTTTTTATATTCCCTAAATTAGATATATGGTTATTATTTAAAATGTTTTCCTCTCCTAATTGCTCTATTGTTCGTACAGCACTATGGTCAACATTGTAGTTTCATTCAGTGCTTTAGAAATAAATTTGAACTTTGAACTTTATTTTCTGACACCACTTCTTTTATAGGCCTCAGCTCACCCTGGAAGAGGTACACACATGGGGAGAGTCATTTGAGCGGTTAATAAAAAGTGCACAAGGTCGTGTGCACTTCCGACAGTTTCTTAAGACTGAGTTTAGTGAAGAAAACCTGATGTTCTGGCTCGCCTGTGAGGATCTAAATAAAGAGACCAACAAAACCATGGTAGAACAGACTGTGAAACAAATATATGAGGACTACGTTTCTGTATTGTCACCTAAAGAGGTATATTGATCCACATGGTTACACACTCTGCATTTAAATTTTGCTCACACTGTGGTTATATATATACTGAATATACACTGTCTGGCCCAAAAAAAAGGAAGAAAGCTGTTTGGATTTAAATAATTTTTTTTTTTTTTTTTTTTTTTTTTTTTAGAAAATACTGATTTTAGGATTGACTAATTTTTTTTGCAGTGATTAATGTTTCTGGCATGCTGTTTGGGAACAATTATTTTAACCCTAACTGATGCAGTGCATGCAGTAGCTTTTTATTTCTCAAACAACCATATAATCAAAGCTTAAGGCAGTCCAAATAATATATTAAAGTGTGCACCTTTTTTTATGGACAGGCAGTGTATTTGTCACCATCATGTATATAGACCTGTATTGTTTGTTGATCTGTTTTTCAAAACATCTTGGTTAGCTATATAGCACTGGTTCCCTGAGGAGGGAATGTGATGCTACATATATAGCTAACACTATGGTAACCTCTACCAAGTTGGAGATTGTCTGAAGTGTGTATAGAATCATCACATATTGAGCATCTTATAAGCAAACATTTGCGTCATCTTTCCTGCCAAAAAGGTATATATATTCAGTAGGAAGCAGTTAAGTGTTAACGATAGAGAAGAGTTTTCAGCTCTGTCTCGAATATTGTCACGGATTCTGCATTTTTGCATATTCTGTGTATTTTTGTGCCTCACTATGATGGTACCATGAGGTGTCACGCGCTCCTGTGATACCCACTGATGAGAGGCTGGACAGAGGGATCTTATGAGTCACTGTGTGAAAGGTAGCAGATAGAACCAGCAGAATGAAAACTGAGATTTGGAATCAGCTTTTGTAATCCACAGGGCTTCAGTGACCGATAGTAATGCAGTCTCGGTTGAATGGACACTTTTGAAACCTGATTGGTTAACGTCCAGCTGGTTATTCTGTGAAAGGAAAAATGATTCCTGGTTGAAAAAAATTAATACAAGTGCTTTTGCTATAAATGGAAGGAGAGAGACAGGTCTGTAACTATCTACATGTGAAGTGTTTAGTGTGTGTTTTTTTAAGCAGTGGGGATACCGGAGCCTGCTTTTGGGGAAAACACCGGAGAAAAGAGATGTATTGATGTGTGTAAGTGCTAGTTAAACTGTAGGAGAAATTGCTTGAAGAAGGTGTGAGGTAAGGTTTTGAAGAGCCCCAGCAATCAGTGAAAAGCCTGCACAGGGAGATTGTGCTGTTTTTAAACAAGGCCACAAACAGAACATTGAACATGAGGTGGAGACAGACATGTCAGCTTAAACAGGTTTCACTCCAGTCCTAGAAAATATGCATTGTCAGCTGCTAAGTGTGCTATAACCAACTAATTGTCAAGATATTTCAGAATGCTCTGGATGCACTGGAGCCTCAGAGGGTGCATCTGTACATTTTGTAAAAACGCATGGTAAAGAAATCTGGACTACAAGGGCTCTAAAATTATATGCCGCTTCCTGAAGGCAAATTTTGCATATGTCTCTACACAATCTGAATATAAATATGTGAATTATAAACCAGTCCTCTGGTTAAATTCGCTAAAAAGTTTGTTTTTAGCGTAAGCATTCTGAAATGGTATTTCAAAAGTGTGAAATTCCATCTCAGACCCAAAAGAGTGCAGTCTGATGTCTGTTTTGGGTACAAGAAAATAACTGTCATAATACCCATTCTAAGAAGAGGGAATTTTCTGTATTACATCTTATTCCAAGTAATTGAATTTCCTTTGCCATAAGCAGAGAGTCCTTTGGAGAGACCACAGTGAGAAGAATCCCACAGAACAGAGGTCAACAACATACAGGGAATGGTAATGCATGGCCCAGAAACTAATGCATTGCCCTGCAACTCAATAGGGTAGATAGAGTATCATTTTACCACAACCATATAGCTGTTCCCCAGCATTATAAATTGAGGGAAACAGAGCAAACTCTGTAAAAGGTGAGAAGAAAGTCTCTGGTCACTCTAGTCCTGTCGACATTGGTAATATTCCTTGCTCAATATTAATTATATTAATTAGCTCAGTGGGTAGCACTGTCACCTCACAGGAAGAAAAAAAAAACTTGCCGAGACTTGTCATAGCACTTGCATTTTATTGCTCTTTTGTTAGTTTTGATTGCTTCTATTGTCCTCATTTGTAAGTCGCTTTGGATAAGATTTAGCATCTGCTAAATGACTAAATGGAAATGGAAATGGAAAAAGGTCCCTGACTGAGACTGACTCTGGAGGCCTTTCTGTTTTGGCATGGGTTTGCTCCAGGTTTACTCTGGTTTTCCCCGAAAGCCAAAGACACTAAATGACTTTGAGGCACAAATTTCCTATAGATGTGCTTGTGTAAGAGAGTGTAAATGTGTTATTTTCTCTGTAAAGTTCTCACTCCCAACTTGTCACATATTGACGCTCCACACTACATTAAATACGGGTTCACTTTCAGCTAGGATAAAATGTTTTGTGCCAACTGCAATGTGTTTTGTGCAGTGAAATACTGGATGCAGAGAGAATGAAACCATTAAACTTTAAGAGACATTTAGAAACCAAAACACTCAAACTATAAAGACACGCCTGTTGGAACTGGATCTGAACACATCAGATGAGAATAACAAAGAAAGTACATAAAATTAGCATATTTTTCCAGCTAAGCATTTCATGTAAATATTATAAACAATAAACGTTTAAGTGCATTTTGCAACACGTTCTCACTCCCAACTTGTCACATATTGACGCTTGGTCAGGACCCCTTGGCTTTGCTTTTTGACGCTCAAGGTACCCTTTTAGCGTCACTTTTCGAATTGCTGGGTCCTCCATTGTTTTCAGTTGTTTGTCTTAATTTAATGGTTTGCATGCATTTGTAAAAATGGAAATAATGTCATATACATTTTTACTTTTATTGGAGTACCTAACCCCACCCCTATCCTAAACCTACCCACTTCTGAACAATATAAAACACGTAGCAGGCAAATAAAAGTACAGTCACAGGTATTTATTGCAAAAACTGACCATAAAAAAGCAGTATAAAACCATTACAAACAAGTCATGTTGCCTTCCAAGTCTACGATATCTTTGTGAAGAAGTGAGTAAAACATAAGGTTTTAATAACTAAAAATGATTCACGCACCGTTAACACACTCACATCTCATTCAAAAAGATACTCCCGTATGACGCAATCGGTCATAAGACACACAAGAGCCAATGACATTTCACAACCAAGGCTGACTTAAGGCTTCTTCTGGCAGCATTTTTTGAATTCGCGCACAGACTGCACACAGTATCTGAGCTTTACAGTGGACGGAGACAGCGATCGTGTCTATTCCTCTCACAAATCAATCGTTTTGCCTCGGAAGACTTGGAATATTAA
>NW_015664459.1:6581-14292 GCF_001515625.1 Sinocyclocheilus rhinocerous | reverse complement strand
TAACTGCGGTTACTGAAACCACCCCTTTCTTTCTTTGCGTGCACATTTGGGCGGCATTATGCAAATATTTCCACATAGTGAGGTAGATATGTGGGGGCGTGTTAGAACCAGCCGTTTTAGGGGGACGTTGCAGAGTCTTAACTTTGATAAAGAATATCTCTTTGGTTTTGAGACTTTAGTCTTTGCAACTTCAGGGATCTTATCTATGCACAGTCAGCTTGTAACACTCCAAAGAGAAAGGAAAACTTGAAATCGCATCATATGACCCCTTTAATATTTTTTTAATAAATTATGACTGTAGCTGTATCTGCCTGTTATATCTTGTGTTTTATTGACAAATGGTAGGTTTAGGGACAGGGGTTGGGTTATGTGCCTAATGTGTAAATAATGTAATGTAAATAAAACTGTTTACATTGAAAAATCACACCCCAACATATATGTAATAATGGCAATATTATTACCCAATATATAATTTAATCATGACGATAAAATTCCCAGTGCCTTTCGCGTCGGCATACTGATGCCAAGGCTTTCTTATTTAAAGCAATGGAGGACCCTGCACATCGAAAAATTATGCTAAAGAGGTACCCTATGTGTCAAAAAGTGACGCCAAAGGGTCCTGACCAAGCGTCAATATGAGACGAGTTGGGAGTGAGAATGTGTTGGTAAATTAGCCCTGTGATGGACTGGCCATCTGCCAAGGATGTTTCCCTGATTTCAGTCCAAGATGCTGGGAGGTACTCCAGCACTTCTACAACCCTACATACGAGAAAATTGTATAGAGAATGGATGCATAGATGGATGGATAATTAGATTTTTTTTTTCCTCTCATAAATTCTGGGCATGATCAACAGTTTCCTAAAATGTTAATACATTTGGAATATGTATTATATTCCAATATATAGTATATATAATACCCCCACAGGGCTTGAATGCATATGATTCTTTGAAGATCATAGCAACAGAGACAGGATTGACCTGACAGGAGACAATTGAAGAACAAAGAATTTATAGCTCCATTAATAATTTCCTCATGCCCCTGGTCAGAACCTCAAGGCTTCAGCTCAGTTTCTCAGGACTAAAATGACAGAGGATGTACAAATTGGCATCTTACTACACAACACTAAATAGGAGAACTCTTACTTCTAGTCGATGACGATGGAGAAATGAAACGTGGTCTCACAGGAGAGAGAGTTCAAGGGATATGATGACATGGATGCTTACATGGTGCATTCTGGGCAGCGCCAAGCATCATCAGCCAATGAATTTGCATGATTCTATAAAGACTTCAGGCAGTTGTCACAACTGAAATGTATTTCCATAGCATCAGATGCTGTTTCACGGTCAAGTGAAACCTAGTAGTTAGGGGGCAGTTGTGGCCTAACGGTTAGAAAGTCTTGTAACCAAAATGTTTTGAGTCTCAGGGATATGTAGGGACCCCCACGGTAGTGGTATGTCCATGGTGTGCGTGTGTGCGTGTGCGTGTGCGCACTAGGATGGGTTAAATGCAGAGCACAATTTTTAATGCTTTACATGTGGCCATGTGTGCTCTGTATGTTTCAAATAAGGTTCTTAACTCTAGCATAGTGTAGTCAGAGCCACTTCTATGAGATGCAGTTCTGGCCAGTGGGTTGAGTGGGGTCCCCCCCCCAAAAAAAATTATTATTATTATTATTATTTTCAGAATTAAACAGATTCATTCTCATGGTCTCATACATTTGGCTCTGTCTTTATTGCAGTTCAGTTATATCATGATGCATCGAATCATGATATACTGTATGTATTAACAATGTTTTTGCGTTGTTAGGTAGTTTGTGACACTTGGCCCTGGTAGAAGTAATACAGCAAGACTGCTCACCAGTTTTTGTAACATAACCACTTAGAATAAGTTATCTATGATTACTTCATCTGGAAATCTGTCTTTGCATATATAGGTAAGTCTGGATTCACATGCACGTGAAGTGATCAACAGGAACATGCTGGAACCCTCATCATGCACGTTTGATGAGGCACAACAGCAGATCTACAAGCTCATGCAGCGAGACTCCTACCCACGATATATGAACTCCAGCATGTACGCAGACCTCATACAGAGCCTTGAACAAGTCAATGAGTCTTAACATACATATATGAATGTACACAAGACCTAGACTTTAGACACATGCATATTACACTTCCCTGAAGACCAGATAGATCCCTTTGGCCCCGTTTACACTTACCATCCATCCCAAGTGATCAGGTCAGCCAAGACAGACTGGCATAGACATCTGGTATTTACACACATATCAACTGCATCTCCTGTGACCACTTGTTATTGTATTTTGTTGACAGAGTGCCCTCTGATTTTTTTTATTATTTTTTATTTTATATTTTTAGTAAAATGGCTGGAATAACATATGGCTTTTACAAATGTTATGTATGTATGTATTTATTTATGTATTTATTTATTTCCAGTCACATACATTTTGGGCCCTATGTACACTTGTGCACTAGTTCTATTTTTATTTCAAAAACAATATATTTTATTAATTCTGTCAGTGCATGGATAAGCACTTAAAATAGCAGAGCCGTAATTGTGCCTTGCCTCACATATTAGGATAGGCTAGAAAATGATACTGCTCAAACAAGTGTCAGTGGAAACTGGTGCTGTCAAGTAGTTTCAGTCTAGATTGTTTACAATTTAAATGTGAAATAATAAAAATAGATCTTACACATATACACCCCAAAAAAGACTGATATTGAGGTAAAAATATCAACTCAATCCAGCTCTGTGGTGGCATCTGTTTATGATTTAATTCAATATTTGCATTTAATGTACAAATAGAGATATATAACAATAAAGTGCAAAGCAAAAAAAAATACAAACAAAACCTGTGTCCCAGTAATCTAGTTTACAGTCCTTAATTTGAAAATACTGTAAGCTGCATGAACAAAATAGATTCAGTAATATCTGGAAAAGGGAGCAAATTTTTCGTAATTTTAACACTAAGGAAAATTTTGAATTTAAGAGATTTACTCATAAAAATGTTAAAATGATTGAACAATGCTGACATTCAGACGTGATTTTGGTGGTAGAAAAAACTTTTCCCCTTCAAAATAATTCTCAGATTGGTTTGTAAAATGTCTGTTGATGAGTTTGTCTACATTACCGTCTATATCATTAATAAAGTAGGCTTTTGGGTTCATTTTTGAAACAACATCTCATCTCAAAGTACAGGGTTCATACACATTTTTATCAATAAATTTCCATGATTTTCCATGACTTTTGAGACAATATTCATGACCTAAGGCTGATGATAACACTGGGCATCTTTTTGAGCAATTTTGCCAGGCTGCTTTTTTGAGCAATGTTGCTTGGGCACTTTCTCACTGAGAATGGGTAACAAATTTATATCTGGATACTTTAAATTGGTCGTAGGCCCTGTGTCTCACCTGGTTGCCCATTGATGCCAACATTAACCAAAGTTGCCCAGCAATATTGCTCAAAAAGTTGCCCCGTGTATCGTCAGCCTAATGTTCCATTATTTTACAATAAGAATACAAATCTGTTCAAATTTATCATAGCAAATGTTAACTAAAATAAATGACAATTAATGCTACTTGTTTGCTTTCTATTTGTGTTAAGTATAAGCTGCAGCTGCAACTGCAACATTCTCCTACAGGTTCTCACGGATACATTGAGTAAAGGCCTGGAGCCAGACGTTCTGCCACGTCTGGCTGCCAAGGGTGATGGAGGAGCTCAACAGGGTCTGCAATATGGAACTCTCTGGAGCAAGTATCACAATTTGTGACATAGCAAGCCGACACTAAGCCCGGGCCTCTCGCCGTTTGTGCCCATTTTAGGCGAGAACACAGGAGGATACCGGCTCAACACGAAGGCTATAGAATCTAGCGAATGTGTTGGGGGTTGCCCAGCCCGCAACTCTACAAATGTCCATTAGTGAGGCACCATGTGTCAGTGCCAGGGGGATGCAACACTCCTGGTGAGTGAGTTCGCAACCTGAGCAGGCAGGGCACGCCTTGTGCTTGATAGACCAAGGCTATTGGCATCCACTATCCAGTGGGCCATCCTCTGCTTGGAGACGACATTCCCCTTCTGCCGGCCTCTGTAACAGACAAAGAGCTGCTCTGAGGTCCTGAAGTTATGTGGTCAAAACCACATACAATCTTAAAGCACAGACAGGACAGAGCAAAGATAGAGCTGGGTCTGCCTCCTCCGGGGGCAGTGCTTGCAGGTTCACTACCTTATCCCTGAAGGGGGTAGTAGGAATCTTAAAGCCCATGGCCAGGCTGGGGCCTGCTGAAGTGCTCTGAGCACCAGACTCAGGTCCCAAGAGGGTATAGAGGGAGGTCGAGGAGGGTTCGAGGAGTGTCTCACTGACATTAGGAGTAACTTCTTAAAGTGCAAGAAGTCTCACTGGGAGAAATGCAAACTTGCACAGGCCCCGCAGCCAGCTGTGAGCAAGTGCATCCGTGCCTTGTAATGAATTCAAGCAGTTCAACAATGACTGAGCACGTTCCTCTGTGAGGCATGCCATCCGTTCGACCGAATCCAACTCCATACTGAGAAAAGAGATCCTCTGTGTTGGGGAGAGTTTGCTCTTTTCCCAGTTGACCCAAAGACCCAACTGGATGAGGTGCCTTTGCACCAGGTCCCTGTGCTCACACAACTGATCCCGAGACCTGTGCTAGTATGAGCCAGTAGTCTAGATAGTTGAGGATGTGAACACCTTGCTCTCTCAGTCGAACAAGAGTCCTCTCCCCAACTTTCATGAAGACAGGGGGGAACAGGGTTTGTGGAGGTGGGAGGGAATCATTTATAAAGAGTTTAGATATATGGGAGACCAGGGCTGTTTAACACAATTTTTACATAAATTATTTATCAGTGGAGATATCTTTTGAAAGGATGATTGTTTATTTATATGCAGTTTATTTAATTATTCGTATGAATACTCTTTGCTAGTTTTGACAAACAATAGTTTTTGAACAGTTCCACTGATATTGCCCAGGAAAAGATGCACGTCACAAAACACATTTACTTTATTCACTATTTGTAGAGATATTGCAAGAGAAACCACTTCTCTTCCTACACCAGTAAAGGACTAAGTCTTATTTTCTGTGAAATAATATAGAAATAAGAATGAAGTCGGGGAGAGAGGATGCCTTCAAATTATAAATTATACATAGATATGTTCTTTAATGGCTAGATATTTTGTGTTCAATAATATTAAGACTATTTTGAGGCTGTTTTGTGAAACTTCCCTGGCTCACACCCCTCCCTCCGCCTGAGAACACAGCAAAAAGTTTAAATGCTGGTCATCAACATATAAAAGGTCTGACAGCCATCAGTCATCACAACCAGCAGTGTTTCAGCCATGTATGTCTGTGAAATTTCACAGATTCTTTTATATATCCGTGCACCCCAAGTATCTTGGGTATTTCTGGAAATGTATTGTTCTGTGTGATTTGGCTCAGGATTTTTCCACATACATCCGGCAAACCTGAAATTAAACGGTTTACCATGGCCACATATTAGCAGATTTTACTCTTTTCATGCAGTGTGACACCTCACACAGTAAAATCTGACCCCATCTTAACTCTTCTAACCCAACTGATATGGAAATCATTTAAGATTGTGAATACAGTGTTGAGGAAAGTGTTAAAAGATGATGACTCATTTTAATAATGATGCTGCTTTTATAAAAAAAAAAAAAACGGTGCTGATTTTAATGATGAATGGGTTTTACACCAGTGTGATTGTGATCAGCTTCATGCTAAAGTACTTTCTGTTAAAAACATTGTTTTAAAACTGGAGAAGGATTTTGAAGACTCAGTCGAAAGTCATTTTAACTGTGAAATGTATTTTAGAGAGGCTGTTGATGTAAAATTCAGTAAAATTGTGGCGACACTAGAGAAAGAGGTTGCTCTCAGAGGAGAGATAAATGGTGGGAGAAACAACTGACAGAAAAGAGAACTCCAGCAGCCACTGTCTTCCCTCCTACAGAGTCATCCAGCCATGTGCCTTCCACCATCCGCTCCTCTTTTTCTCCTAATCACAGCCCTATGATCTTAACATCTTCACAGACCAACAGCAGAGCAAAGGAAAAAAAATTAGTTGTGCAAAGACATCATCTGGGCCAGATGTCGCTTACATCTCTACACTTCCCTTTTCCAGTGGGAAAATGAAGAAGTTAACAATGCACAGCAGGATGATGTTACACTTACCATTTTCCCTTCCACACACCAGACTGAGAGGATGACAACGATAAACCACCAGGGTGTGCTGTACCAACAGATCCAGAGTGAGGACGTCCAGCACTGACTGCAGCTTGTTGTTCTGAAGGTCTTGATCCAACAAACATTACAGACCCTCCACAAAAAGACAATGGAGAGACACCATAGTCAGCTGAAAACTCTCAGCATCCTGGAGGTCGCCTGGAGGCCAACAATCTGGAAAGAAAAAAAACATATCTTCACTCTGTATCATCACCAACATCAAACATCAAGCCAGGATATTTTTGTATAAGAAAAACCTGACCAGAGACAGAACTGATAAAATTAGACCTGAGTCCGACCCGAGGACATGTATTCTCAATCCCAACTGAACCCGAACATAAACTGCATTGACATGTGCACAGTCTGCAGCCCCTGCAGTCAATAAGGAAATATCCTGGTGTCCTGCTGACTGATTTGGCTGCTTCTCTATTACTTTAATTTATTTATTTACTTTTATATTATTGCCTGCCTGATAGAAGTTATTTCTGAGTTTGGCTTTCAACTGTGACCAGTGGATTGGAAAAAATAAATGTGATAGCATGATAAAAATGATAGCATGGATAGCCTAATAAATCATGTATTTGCTAGTGTTGTCCGCAACACCATTTAGGGCTTCTGCACACAAAAAAAGAAAAGCCCTGCATGAACACAAAGCGTAATGAAGCGAGTGGCTTTTCCTGGTGGATCTCGTATCTTTGTTCCTTTTCCACACGCATTTCTCAAATATGCACTTAACACGAACGTGCAAGTACATGCTGAAGTACTGAAATGTTAATCACTCATCACTCAGTGGCCTAGCCTCATTACATCCTATAAATTTCGGTATAATGTTATTTACTTGACCATAAGATGAGTAAAGTTTATTTTTCTAAATATTCAAGGTAATTATCTAAATAATTAAATATAATTTCATTATATGTAGCTTTTTGGAAATTCACAATCAAGTGGTGCATTTTTTTTTATCCTCAAACCCAAAGTGAAAATGATGACAAATGGAAGGAGCTGGGATGAATTTAGAAGTCAGAAGCAAAAGGAACAATGATATCACTTTCCCAACCTTTGAATTTATTATTCTTAAAAGTAATTTAAATGAAAAGAGCTTTCAGCCAACGATCCGGCGTCAGTATGGACTGGTCTGAGGACCATCACCATGAATGATGCATTTATATAGCGCTTTATTATGTATTGCTGTACACCCAAAGTGCTTTACAATCATGTGGGGGGTAACCAGGCCAGGAACAGACTAACAAAGGAGATCAGAGTGGCTAAAAAAAACTACTCTGAAAAGCTAAGAAAAGAGCTTTCAGCCAACGATCCGGCGTCAGTATGGACTGGTCTGAGGACCATCACCATGAATGATGCATTTATATAGCGCTTTATTATGTATTGCTGTACACCCAAAGTGCTTTACAATCATGTGGGGGGGTCTCTCCTC
>NW_015664459.1:0-6568 GCF_001515625.1 Sinocyclocheilus rhinocerous | reverse complement strand
GCCAGTGGCGGCAATTTGGCCAGGACACCGGGGTTACACCCCTACTCTTTACGAGAAGTGCCATGGGATTTTTATTGACCACAGAGAGTCAGGACCTCGGTTTAACGTCTCATCCGTGCTTTTTGACAGTACAGTGTCCCCGTCACTATAAACACTATACTGGGACATTAGGACCCACACAGACCACAGGGTGAGCACCCCCTGCTGGCCTGCTGACCATGTACAAGACACCACCCCCACAGTTTGTGGAGAATCAACAACTGGCTGACGATCTGAATGTGTTTTACTGCCGATTTGAAAAGGCCAGTCTACCACCCCCCATCCGCTCTGATCTGCACTTCACACATTCACCTACCACCCCTGCAACCCCGCTCCCTCCCTCCACCATTCAAACTGCGCTTAAGGTCTGTGTAGAGGATGTGAACCAGGTCTTCAAAAAATAGAAATCTAGGAAAGCTTCAGGCCCAGACCGTGTTTCACCTGCCTGTCTAAAAGTCTGTGCTGACCAACTGGCCCCCATTTTCATACAGATCTTCAACAGATCACTGGAGCTGTGCGAAGTTCCCTGCTGCTTCAAACACTCCACCATCATTACCGTCCCCAAAAAGCCCAAAATCACTGGACTTAACGACTACAGACCTGTCACTCTCACGTCTGTGGTCATGCAGTCACTTGTGAGACTGGTCCTGGCCTACCTGAAGGACATTTCTGGACCCTTGCTGGATCCTCTTCAGTTTGCCTACAGAGCAAACAAGTCTGTGGATGACGCAGTCAATATGGGACTGCATTACATCTTGCAACACCTCGACAAACCTGGGAATAACGCATGGATCTTATTTGTGGACTTCAGCTCGGCCTTCAATACCATCATGCCTGACCTTCTCTCAGACAAACTTGACACAGCTCTCGGTGCCCACCTCCATCTGTCAGTGGATCACCAGCTTCCTGACAGACAGACAGCAGCTAGTGAGGATGGGCAAACTCACATCCAGGACTATCACCATCAGCACTGGAGCTCCTCAAGGGTGTGTTCTCTCCCCACTGCTCTTCTCCCTCTACACAAATGACTGCACTTCAAAGGACCCCTCTGTCAAGCTTATGAAGTTTGCGGACGATACTACAGTCATTGGCCTCATCAAGGACGGTGACGAGTCTGTTTACAGACAGGAGGTTGAGCAGCTGGCTGTCTGGTGCAGTCTTAACAACCTGGAGCTGAACACGCTCAAAACTGTGGAGATGATCGTGGACTTCAGGAGGAACACCCCAGCTCTCCCCCCACTCACCATCATGAACAGCACTGTGGCTGCAGTAGAGTCATTCAGATTCCTGGGAACCACTATCTCTCAGGGCCTGAAGTGGGACAATAACATTGACTCTATTATGAAAAAGGCCCAGCAGAGGCTGTATTTCCTCCACCAGCTGAGGAAGTTCAACCTGCCACAGGAGTTGCTGAAACAGTTCTACTCTGCCATCATCAATCTGTCCTGTGTTCATCTATAACTGTTTGGTTTGGTTCAGCTACCAAAACAGACATCAGAAGACTAAAACGGACAGTCAGGACTGCTGAGAGGATTATCAGTGCTCCTCTACCCAACCTCCAGGATCTTTATATATCCAGAGTGAGGAAAAGGGATAAGAAAGTCACTTTGGACCCCTCACACCCAGCTCACTCTCTCTTTGAACTGTTGCCCTCTGGTCGGCGCTACAGAGAACTGAGCACCAAAACAGCCAGACACAAGAACAGTTTTCCCCCCAGGCCATATCCCACCTGAACAACACATAACACACCTCAGTACAGTACATCTGTAAATAACTCATCAAACCTTCATCTGTACATAGGACACATGCACATTCACAATTCTGTCTATGGAAATTTTTTTCTTTTGTGTATATTTTTATTATTATTATTATTTATAATGTATTGTCTATTCTCTTTATTATTAATGTTTTTAATACCTTAATTATATGTTTGTCTGCACTATGTTTGTACCTTCTGTACTGGAAGCTCCTAACACCAAGATAAATTCCTTGTGTGTGTAAACCGGGTGTGCCTCACACGTCCTTAAAAGTGAAGCTGCGGGCCTAGTAAGACATGCAAACATAAAAGAAAACCAAACTGGACGCAAGAACAGCTGTTACTTCTTGCCCAACTGGTTAATAAAAACAAGGATATAATCATAGGAAAATTTGGAGTTGGGATAACTGCCAAAACCAAAGGTGATACCTTTTTAAAAGCACATCATCATCAAATGTTTCTAAAATGTTTACGTTCTGAGGCAGATTGCCGGCAACAGCCATTTTAGGATAGTTTGTGGCTTGGTCTTAGTGACTTAGGAGTTCTCTTCACTATAACGTTTCACAGATTTAGGAGCTAGTTTTAGTGCTAAAATGCTTTGTGAAATACTCTTAGAGCAAATATTTTGGAGTCGTATATTTAGGACTGACACGCCCATTATTTTAAAAATGTTCTCCTAAATTGGCAAGTTATGAGCTACTTTTAGCCTTAAGATGTTTTGTGAATACGGGCCCAGAACATATGATCAGAATACAAACAAACTGTATTATGTATAGATATGTTTTATCCAGTGTTTTGTGTTCCCTTATGTTTCCTTAACACTAACTAGCTACTAGCTAACTAGTTAGAAGTGATGACTATCAATCCACAAAAGCAATATATGCTGTAAAATTAAGTAATTATACATTATTGTAAAAATAACACTATTTTATATTTAATGTAATTAAAAATGACTTGAAAACCACAAAAATATGATGAATTCACTTTGAATATCAACTCCATCATTGGCCCGTCACCACCATCAGACACAAAATCTTACGGTGTTGACAAATTTAGCATTTCTTTCACAAAACAAATGGAGTTCGTGTAGTAGCCGTTTTGATTTTTCTGTTGATGCTAGATGCTAATAGAACCTGCTTCAGGAGAATAAAATGATCTAAACATTTCAAATAATTTCCTCAGAAATTGGTGCTGACATATCATGGTTGTGGCACAGGAAATATTAACATTAGGATTTAAAATATTCTAAAACTATACAACTTACCAGAGCCTGTCTGACACGGATGTACTCTGCAGAGGTGGAATGTGGCAAGGGGGTCATATAGAGTGACAGCTGCCCTTGATATTCCCTGATTTTTATTTTTTTTGCATTTTAATGAATGAATGAATGAATGATGGTGTTGACAAAAAGTGGGGAGGAGACAAGGTGCTAAACCATTCAGGGCTTTATAAGTAATTAGCAAGATTTTAAAATCTATACGATGTTTAGATTTTAAAGACAGCTCTCAGATTCCATCAAAAAATATCTTAATTTGTGTTCCGAAGATGAACGAAGGTCTTACGGGTTTGAAACGACATGAGGGTGAGTAATTAATGACAGAATTTTCATTTTTGGGTAAACTAACCCTTTAACGTGCTATTGGAATCATCATAATTACAAGCTTCCTTTTCGGAAACTGGACATGAACAGCCTTAGAGAGGCCTTTTATGTCCAATTTCCGACTAGGAAACTTATATTTACAATAATTTTGATTGCACGTGAAGGTACCATAACCTGCGACACAATGAGAGACGGCGTTTATGGAGGATTGAATGCAGCGTTGTCAGATTACCTCATGTCTCATTCACAGGTGATAAAACATTACAGTACAAAGCGCATAATATTACAATAATAGTGCCTTTCATTCTCTCTGGAATGCACTTATGATGTATCATGTCTGTGCAAACAGGGTGTGCAGAGGTATGCAAATACATATTTTGACAAGCAGCCAAAAAAGCCTATCGTAATATTCGGACTGAACATTTTGATTGGATGAACATTTTATGGTCCTACACCTTCCACAGAAGATATAAATACACAGAAATTAATTTAGACCACTTAACTTAGTGATTGCTATCGGGATGTGAAGAGATTTTCAACTAACCTAAAAATGTTTTTGAAAAAAAAATCACCTACCCTGCCTTTAATCATCACGATATCACCAAGTCAGATATCAATCTGTTCACTTAGGAAGCATAAGTGATTATGAATCAGTTTCACCTGCTTTGGTAAAAATGAAAATTGACAGCAGGTGCATTGGAAAGGCAGCAGCAAGACAACCCCCAAAAAGGGAACAGTTTGGCAGGTAATGAGCACAGACAATCGGTCTTTTTATCCTTACTGACTGAATTGTCTCTAGTTTTTTATTAGGCTCCTTCTCACTATGTGTATCATGTTGCACAGGTAGTCCAGCTCCTCCAGGATGGCACATCTATACGTGCTGTTGCAAGTAGGTTTGGTGTGTCTCCCAGCACAGTTTGAAGAGTGTGGAGGAGATACCATGAGACGGGCCTTTACACAGGGAGAGCTGGACAGGGCTATAGAAGCAGGGGCACCGCTAAGGGGGGTGGGGGGTTTAGGATGATGCTAAGGGCCCACACACTTTTGGGGCCCCAAGAGATCTGTTTTATTATTAATAACAGTACTAGTAGTAATGTAATCAAAATTATAAGTGTATCTTCCAAAGAGTTACAACTAAAACAAAATTATGGCTTATTTCTGCATCCCCTGCCCATTCAGTGCATGGTTCCGTCCCATCCTATGTAGCCTAAAGTCAGTGAATGAGAACTGTCAAATTAAGGAGGTCACACACCGGACGAGAGGCGCAGCGCCACCTGTTTGTTTATGAATAAAGATTGATCTGTTGAAAGCAGTTATTTCGAGTAAGATGCGAAATGTTCTCCTCCTATTCAAATGTGACATCAAAGGGGTGCAAACAACATATTTGCCCACCGGCAACTATAGTTGCCGCCCATTCAAATACGATTTACAAGGACAAAAAAAAAAAAACATGGGGAAAATAAATGCAAAACATGTTCACATAGGACACTATTAACATGACTATATGCATTTCTGTAAATTTGGACATGAATTAGCATGTTGCTAACATGATGCTAACATGTTTTAACAAGAAAGTAACATGAGTAGCATGATGCTAGCAACAGTATACCCCATTTCTCCATGTTATGTACTTACAAGTCATTTGCCCACTGGCAACTATAGTTGCTGTTTGTACTTTTGACTAAGTATACAAAAAACTATAGATCTCTTGTAAGATGTGTGTTGTTTGAATGATTCTAGAGACCTTCATGATTATGTATATCATCAAAAAATACTTATTAGTAACATGAAAATGAACTTTCTTTGGGAGGGTTTGCCTTCACCATGCTTCCTGGAAGTAGGGGTAGGAAGTTGACAGCCTCATGTGACAGGAAAGAAGTGAATACTTTATTTTTTTCTCGAAATCCTTTATTTGGTTGTTTGGTTGCATGTCATTGAGACATAAAACATGGATAACATCTAGAAAAATACTTACAAAAAGAAAATGACAACTATAAACTGTGGCAACTATAGTTCCCGTTGGGCTTAAATGTGTTAACAGCCGACTTTTTGAGGCCCTGTGTACTGAAATAGGAGCAGAACACACACATTTACTCTTTCATACAGAGGTGAGATGGCTGTCGAAGGGCAGGGTGGTCAGCCGAGTGTACAAGCTGAGGGATGAAATACATACTTTTCTAACTGAGAAACTGTCACCTCTCGCAAGCTCATTCAGTGATGAGAAATGGCTTAAACCCTTTATTTTGCTGACATATTTTCTGTTCTAATTGAACTGAATCTAAAACTACAAGGAAGGGAGGACAATATTTTCAGACATTTCGAACAAATTCAAGCTTTCCAGAAATCACTCGAACTCTGGCAGCTGAGACTCAAATCCTCAAGCTACTATATGTTCACGACAATGATGAAACACATTGAAGAAAATGATGTGTCCAAGAAAATGTTTGGTGACTTGACGCGCCTCATGCAGTCACATCTGGATGCACTGATGGGGAATTTCTGTCACTACTTTCCCCCGGAGAAGTTCAATAAAAAGACAAGCGGTGGGTGAAAAATCCATTTGACTTTGAAACTCCATATTCAATTGCTGGACTGAATTGAACTCCTTCTGAAGAATCAGAAATGCTGAATCTAACCTGTGAAGGCACGTTGAAAATTCGTCACAAAACAGAAAAATTATCTTCGTTCTGGTTTAGCTTCTCGACTGAGTATCCGATGCTAAGCAAAGCAAGCATTTCATTGCTACTGCCTTTTACAACTACCTATGAGTGAAACTGGATTCTCAGTTTTAACCAAAATGAAGACGAAAGAACAAAAGCTTGAAGTTGAATGCTTCTCCGGACATGCGTGTTGCCCTGTCGTCCTGAACCGGCTTGGGACCAGATTATGCAGAATAAGCAGACCCAGGGCCGGACTGGGTTTCAGGCCGGGAAATCTTACACACATCCAGGCCACACAGAAAAAAAGGGGCCAAAATTGTATTTTTGGGGGTACAACAGCTTGTCACTGGAGCAGTACTCTTTTAAAAGGACATCTTTGTACCATTTTTACCCCTAATAGGTACATATTTTTTTTGGGTGTGTTTGGAATACCGTACTGACAACTAATTCAACTAATTCAGCAGATCAGCTGCTTCCGGCTTCGCTACCGTTCGGACGTTCTTGCTTACTGCT
>NW_015664458.1:0-1397 GCF_001515625.1 Sinocyclocheilus rhinocerous | reverse complement strand
CATCTACATCTGTAAAAGACAGTTTCTGTGCTATTCTGTGAACATGAGCTGTGCTTTGTGAGGAACAAAAAGGTTAAAATGTCTCGTAAGGAATCTCAGTCTGGTTCTTGTCCTGGGTGGGGGAAACCACCCAACAAAGTCTCCAATAATGATTTCCTCTCATGTGATGGTCATGACGTTGTCTCTTCAGTCATTAATCTTGGTTATTTGCCCCAAATTTGACAATCTCCTTTCTGAGTTGGAATTGTCAATAAGTGTTATTTTGTTTAATGTTGAAAGCTGTTTGAAGCTGCTAGTTTGTTAGGCTCACTTCAGACTCGTGGCACCAGGATCTGATTTACGAACATCCTGTTGTCTTGGGCCTCTTTGTGGAATTCGGCTCTTTGGGTTGTTCAACACCAATCTGATCAAATCTTAAATTGTCTGATTCGCTCTGATACCCTACAATTGTGAGCCCCAGACGCTGCAGGTGGCTGATGAGAAAACTCCTGTGGTCGCAAAGCTCGCTCACTGAGGGAGCCATAAATAACCAGTCGCCTAGGTAATTCGCTATTCGTATTCCCTTCAATTGAAGAGGGGAGAGGGCTGTGTTCATGCACTTGTTGAAAGTGCGTGGAGCTAAGGAAAGGCCGAAAGGGAGGACCGAAAATTTATAGGCCACCCCTTCAAAAGCAAATCTCAAAAAGAGCCTGTGACATTGGATATGTAAATATGTAAATAAGCATCCTTTAGGTCCACTGAAATAAACCAGTCCTGGGGTTGAATGAGTGATAGGATTCATTTCAGCGTAATCATTTTGAATTATTTGAATGACATAGGTGTAGAATAGGGCGAAGAGCGCCTTCATTTTTTGGTACTAGAAAATATCGGCTGTAAAAACCGGTTCCACGTTCCTCGGGAAGCACAATCTCCACAACTCCTTTGGCGAGGAGATTGTGTATCTCTGCTCTTAAAACTGGAGCGCTTGGAGCTTGGACTTCCTACGTCACCACACCATTGAAGCGGGGTGGTCTGCCTGCGAACTGAAGCATGTAGCCATTTATTATCATGTTCAACACCCACTTTGATATACCTGGTAATATTCTCCACACCTCTGCGAACTGTGAAAGAGATTTCAGTGTGACAGAATTTGACAGCTCGCTGCTGGGTGACGAGGAGCAGTGAAAGACATGACTGCATGTGACAGTGGGAAGAGAAGAGAAGCTCTTTTTGTGAAGTTGTTTGGTTTTTATTGCACAAACGTGTGGAACAAACACAGACCAGCATTCTTTGTCCTCGCCACCCACAACTGGCAGGGTTCGAAGGCTCTGGCAGTGGGTGGGTCTTTGGAGCTGTATCGGCTAGCGGTCTAGAGGAAGAGCGCTGAGCGGATGAGGATCACGAATGCAGGGGAGGGG
>NW_015664457.1:0-1051 GCF_001515625.1 Sinocyclocheilus rhinocerous | reverse complement strand
AATCAATTCTATACTGCACTGGCAACCACTGAAGTGACGTAAAAACCAGCATGTAACACCGATTTTAGTGAGTGCCTGTTAAAAGCCTAGCAGCCGCATTTTTAAACCAATTGAAGACGATTTAACAATACTTGGCTAATACCCACATTCAGTGAGTTACAGTATTCCAAGTCTTACAAAAATAAAAGCATGAATAATCCAAAATCACTAACTAGAGGGCAGAAACTGTTTAACCTTTGCTATTGATCTTACATAGAAGAAACAAGAGTTGATCTGTTTATCAAATTTCAAAGAATTATCAAATTGGACACCAAGGTTCTTCACCACAGATTTACAGAAGGGAGCTAAATTGCCCAAGTCAAAAGAGTATTGGGCGTCAGGAGCCCCGAACCAGATTATTTCAGTTTTGCTTTCATTCAAATTCAGATAATTTTGGTGACATCCAAGATTTAACTTCATGTAAGCAACTCAAAAGTGACTCAAAGGAGCTTTTATCCTGTTTCTGCAAAGGTAGATATACTTGAGTGGCATCTGCGTAACAATGAAAAGATACTCCATGCTTATGAAATATAGAACCTAAGGGCAAGATATATAATGAAAACAAGACTGGGCCGAGAATGGATCCTTGTGGAACTCCCCTAGACAATGGGGCCATTTTAGAGTAATGTTGACCAAAATGGACTTAAAACGTCCTATTAGAAAGAAAGGATATTAACCACTCAAGTATCATACCCCGGATTCCCACTATCTTTTCTAGACGAGAGACAAGAATATTGTGATCAATGGTATCAAATGCTGCACTGAGATCTAGTAAAACTAAAACCACTGAGCTGCCTGAATCAATTGAAATAAAATAAATAGAATCGAGAATCAAAATCGAGTGAACCAGTGATTCAATGGTCCATTCAGATGGACTCACTTGTTTCGTTTCTAATTGAATCAGCCGTTTTGAACAAATTGTTTGATTTGAATGTTTCAATAAATAATTTATTAACACATATAACTTGTCGTTAACAGTAGTGAATTAAGTGTTAATGAATAAATTACCTGT
>NW_015664456.1:236-527 GCF_001515625.1 Sinocyclocheilus rhinocerous | reverse complement strand
ATATAAATATGATGTTCACATGAGAGTTCATACTGGAGATAAACCCTTCAGTCCTGAAGAAACACTTGAGAGTTCATACAAAGGAGAAACCACATTCATGTTCTTTGTGTGGGAAGAGTTTTTCATGTCAAAAACAATTAAAACAACATCAGAAAAGACATACTGGTGTGAGAGAGTACATGTGCTTTGAGTGTGAAAATACTTTTACTTCAGCGACCTGTTTAAACATGAGAGGAAGGATTCACACTGGAGAGAAACCGTACAAGTGTTCACACTGTGACAAGAGATTCA
>NW_015664456.1:0-171 GCF_001515625.1 Sinocyclocheilus rhinocerous | reverse complement strand
GAGAGGATCCACACTGGAGAGAAACCGTATCACTGCACTGCATGTGGGAAGTGTTTCAGTCGTTCATCTGCTCTACACAGTCATACAAAAAACTATCACAGTAAGTAAATCATCTTCAGATCCAGTACTTTCAGATCTGATGCTGCGTCCTCAACAAATGCCAGATAATAA
>NW_015664455.1:205-528 GCF_001515625.1 Sinocyclocheilus rhinocerous | reverse complement strand
CAAACTAATCATTAACTATAAAAAATACAAACAAACAAAAACAAATGTACTAAAACGTTAACTAAAATTAAAACAGAAAATATAAAAATACATATATTAATAAAAAACTATAATAGTATCTCAATAATACTAGAATAATCCTGCTTTGTTTTATTTACAACTTAAAAAAAGAAAAAAATTATAGTGTAGTTTTTATATTAATGTGTCCGTCCTTGAGTGTCTTGAGAGCTGCTGATAAATGAAATGGATTATTATTACAACTATTATGTAGGGATGTAACGATTAACCGCGAGCCGGTTGAAAATCGATTCAAATATGTGACG
>NW_015664455.1:0-139 GCF_001515625.1 Sinocyclocheilus rhinocerous | reverse complement strand
AACAAATCGCGATTCATTTAGGTGTAGGAGTTTATATGAATGCATGTCTGAGGAGAACTTACGGTCTTTAGAAAAGTTTAGATGGTATTTTTTGTTTTCATCTTGCATCTGTATAATGCATATTAAAGTTCATAAGTGC
>NW_015664454.1:418-584 GCF_001515625.1 Sinocyclocheilus rhinocerous | reverse complement strand
AAAATCGTGAATCGAATCAAATCGTGAGTTGAGTGAATCGTTACAGTGGTGAGGGAACAGCTGTATGTGTTACTAAGTGTGAACGTTCCGAAACTGAAGCTGTAGAATTAATAGAACGTGATGACACAGAAGAACTCATCCACAATATCCACATTGACCGCCACAA
>NW_015664454.1:0-339 GCF_001515625.1 Sinocyclocheilus rhinocerous | reverse complement strand
CGCGTCTCACACACACGAGCGCGACTTTAGCACTAGATTTAGCAACTTTCAGACCCTTTTAGCGGCTTTTTTCCATAGAATATTCATACTGACAAACCTAGAAACGTTTCTGGATAAACCTTAGCTATGGTTCAGTTGAAGGATTTTGCCAGTGCTGTCCCGCGAACACGAGGTCTGACTTTCCCGGAGAAGTGTCACCTCTCTCGGAGTCTGTTCTGTGCAGTGAGCGGCAGAGAAGCAGTGCATTCAGTTGGCCGCACCACAGCCGACTCCTCAATAAATGAGTACAAAACAGCGTTCCCTTTCAGTCGGTCACTCTCGACGTCACGTCGGATGACC
>NW_015664453.1:0-2005 GCF_001515625.1 Sinocyclocheilus rhinocerous | reverse complement strand
CTGTCAATTGAATCTCTGCTTGCTGCTGCGAGAAACCCAGCCAAATAAAAATCTAAGGTGTGCACTTGAAAAAACACCTCCTTCAAGCCGGAGTCGAACCAGCGACCTAAGGATCGCCAACACTCATACAGTCCTCCTCGAACCAGCGACCTAAGGATTGCCAACACTCCTACCTACAGTCCTCCGCTCTACCAGCTGAGCTATCGAAGGCATGGGGTGTTAGTCGGAACCTCAACCTATAAGGGTTCTGTAGCTCTGCTGATGACCAAAAATCACTTCTGGTGCAGGAAGACGTGCTGGCTTTTTGAGAAGGGAAGCAAAAATGAGCCCAACTTCCAATACCGGGAGTCGAACCCCGGCCGCCTGGGTGAAAACCAGGAATCCTAACCGCTAGACCATATGCAAACTGCATTGAGCTGGCCACAGGCTTGTGGGACACTTGCCATACGTGTGGCCAGTGTGGGGGCAGGGTTTTGGAGTGGCAAATGACTTTTGTTGTGTGACTTAACAATGTGAGAATAGTTTAGCAAAACAAGAAATATCCGAAGGGATAGTTTACTGAATTCAATCGTGTTGCATGCATTCAAGGGATCTGTTGTTTGACTCGACCCAAGGGGTTTTATTTTTTTTGGCAGATTCCTGTGATTGCTGAATAGATTCCTCAAACTGGTAATTAAAGTCTTGCCCAGGTGAAAATACTCACGTCATACATTTGAAAACACGCATGGTAACCGTTATCTAGAGGAAAAACTGCCTATAGTTGGTGTGTCAAGTTACAAAAATGACAAATTGTGAGATTAACAATGAAAGTGAGACAAATTTTTAAACGGATAAGTTGCTGATTATTTGCTCGTTCAGTTTCATTTAGTTAACAACTTATTCTCAATGTCCAGGTGGCAGTTAGAAATAAGGATACAAAATGGCAAGCCCATGACATCAAATCCACATGGCATAACACCCTTCAAAGTAGTGAAGCAGTTACAGAGTAGCAATGAAGTTGTTCATTCAAGAATCAAATGACAGCCAGTGAGGAGTTTATTTCCACGTTAATCGCTGAGCTTGTCGGAGTGCTTGTGGGACGAATGGCTGTTATGAAGCATGTGCTCGTCTCCTATAGACATTGGAACGGGTGTGCAACATTTGGCTTTTGTGGAATAAAAGACTTGGAGATTTGCCTTTTCTTCTGGACTTTTTAGAAAAAAAACAATTCCAAAAACACAGACAAAAGTGTCTTTCGATTGCACAAGACTTGTTGGTTTTTGACATGACAGAGGCCAGAATTACTGTCTGCTTATTCTCATGCTGTTATGTGGAGTGCAGCCCACCAGCCCACCAGCTCACCAGCACACCAGCGAGGAGTGCAGCCCACCAGCCCACCAGCTCACCAGCTCACCAGCCCTTCCCAGGTGGTTTAGTCGTTAGGATTTGGCGCTATCACGGCCGCGGCGCTTGTTCGATTCCCGGTCAGGGAATGCTCTTTTGCCTTCCAACGGTGGACTGTCAATTGAATCTCTGCTTGCTGCTGCGAGAAACCCAGCCAAAAAAAAATCAAAGGTGTGCGCTTGAAAAAACACCTCCTTCAAGCCAGTGACCTAAGGATTGCCAACACTCATACCTACAGTCCTCCGCTCTACAAGCTGAGCTATCAAAGGCATGGGGTGTTATTCAGAACCTCAACCTATAAGGGTTCTGTAGGTCTGCTGCTGGCCAAAAATCACTTCTGGTGCAGGAAGACGTGCTGGCTTTTTGAGAAGGGAAGCAAAAAAGAGCCCAACTTCCAATACCGGGAGACGAACCCGGGCCGCCTGGGTGAAAACCAGGAATCCTAACCGCTAGACCATATGGGAACTGCCTTGAACTGGCCACAGGCTTGTGGGACACTTTCCATACGTGTGGCCAGTGTGGGGGCAGGGTTTTGGAGTGGCCAACGGCTTTTGTTGTGTGACTTAACAATGTGAGTATAATTTAGCAAAACAAGAATTATCCGAAGGGATAGTTTACTGAA